>NC_081149.1:25475480-25535480 GCF_958295425.1 Solea solea
TTATTCAGCCGTGTGTGTGTGTGTGTGTGTGGGTGTGTGTGAGAGACACACACACACGACCTGATGTAAGCTAGTATTAGCTGGTGTTAGCCAATATTAGCTGATGTTAGCTAGTATAAGCTGGTTTTGGTGATGTTAGCCAGTGATAGCTGGTATTAGCTGGTTTTGGTGATGTTTGCCAGTGTTAGCTGGTTTTAGTGATGCTAGCCAGTGTTAGCTGGTGTTAGCTGGTGTTGTGTGTAGATTGTGTAGAAGCTGCTTCTTGTTGGAGACATTTTTGATGTTCGATGTTGTCTCCAAGTGTCTGTTCATTATCATTCTTGACCCATGACCCCTGGACAAAACATAAATCTGTACATCAAGCTAACTTTAGCCTACTAGCTCCTGACTTTATTTGTATTATTTTACAGGCTAGTATGGAGCTTGTGAGATTATATTTGTCAAACTATTTAAAGTAACAGCCATGAAACATAGCAATATACACAAAGCAAATAACTCGTTAGCATTATGTTTGAAAATTTCAATGAAGCTAACTGACCTGTGTGTCTGTGTTACATGGAGGTTCATCCACTTGTTGAGGGTTTGAGTTCAAATCTGAACTTTGTGGGGATTTGTGATAACTAACGTCAAACTAAGGCCGACATAAATAGACACACACACACGTGATTAAAATAATATAATAATAATGATTAAAATAATGTTTTTTGGTTATAGTTCAGCGACCCCCACAGATCCCTTCATGGGAGTTCAAAACCTCTTTAGATAACTCCAGTCTGTGCTTCAGCGCCACACACACCACAGTCACTGTCAGCACGACAACAACAACCTTAAACGAGTCAATGCTACGACCAAAGCAATAATGTCAGTGTGTAGTTTTTGAGTTAACGCGCTGTGTTCAGATTCTGTTGTTGAATAAATGACACCGATGCTATTTTGTCAAACAATAGAAAATTCTGTAAGTCTGGAAGGTTCTGTTAGCCTAATATCAGGCTAATGTTAGCCTCATGTTAGCCTAATATCAGCCTAATGTTAGCCTCACGTTAGTCTAATATCAGCCTAATGTTAGCCTCACGTTAGCCTAATATCAGCCTAATGTTAACCTGTCAGCCAGCAAACTTATCCACATACAGGTACTGTTAGCTGCTGTACAGGTGAAGGTTTTAGTTCACTGAAGTTAATCGAACAAATCAAAGTCCGTACGACGAAAACTCGATTTTTTATGCAGTAACCATGGAAACGTTAAACTGGAGCGAGCTCGTAATATTGTCAATGTCCTGTCGTGGTCCGTGTTAATCGCTCCTTGCTATTTTGTACAAACATGACGTAAAGAACCCGACTTCTCTTGTTGTACATTTCCCACGAGAAAAAAGAAAGAAGCAAGAAAGAACTTCCACGTCGTCATTGTTTGCGTCTGTAGTTCAACATGTCGACGGTTGTCATGGTGATATCACAGTGGTTTGTGACGATGCTGTCGTAGCACCAGCCATTTGTGTGTTTGTTGTTTTCTGCTCCGTATGTCCGTCCATCAGGCCCCGCCCACACCTTCCCCCAGGGACAGAAACCCTGCACGTTAGTGTTCGCTCAGTCCCCGCCCATTCTGTCTTTGCTTCCTTTAGATGTTTGTAAAAAAAGATGAGGATGATGTTTAGGATTGGGAGTCTGGCCCCGCCCACCCCGCTGTGTGTAATAAAAATAATAATAATATTTAAAAAGGCATGCAAAAGCGTTGTGGAGTTTGCATGATGGTGTTTTTGTAACTGCGACCTTTGACCCTCATTGTCGTGCACTTTACGCTCATCGGACTTTGATGTGATTTCATTTCAGACCTCACGGTGGCGCTAGTGTCCTCTGTAACAGTGTTTTTGTTCAACATTTAAACGTGAAAGACGCCGATTTACACCACGCCCACTGCTTGCCCCGCCCCCTCAACTTTGATTATTGTGAGTGTGAAGAGCTGGAGGCTAACGTATCGTTAGCGCTCCACTGGCCTTCTTGTGTGTGTGTGTGCGCGCGTGTTTGACGAATTCTACTTGATTTGTTTTCTTTTTTAAAGGAAAGAGAAACAAGCCGATGTATTTATTGACGCCACGATCACTGTTATTATTATTATTATATTTATTGAAATTCAAACCAAAGCGTTTTTAGCTCCGCCCCTCAAGTGTTTGCCACTAATATCAAAGAGCACAACACGAGTCGAGTTTACAGAGTTTATGTTGAAAATGAAAAAATATATAAAAACATTCAATGTTAATGTAACCATAAAATCTATGAAAGCCCCCCCACATCACCAGCCCGGACCACATGTCCGTCTGTCACACCACAAACAAACAATGTCTGGCTCTGCCCCCACTTTTCCTTTAGTTTGTGATGTCAGAAAAACGTGACGCAGATTCGTGAAATTACAACCCTGGAAGCGTGGCTCCGCCCCCTCACACATTCACACACAGGTTGAATGCTCTCTGCAGCACTAACTGACACATCGTAGCCCCTCCCACCCATCGGCCCTGGGTTCAAAGCTCTGCCCCCTAATTAGTTAATGTGTTTGTGATCAAATTATTATTTTTATCTTTTATCTTTTCGTTGTTAATGCTAAAAACAGTGTGATGCTAGTAAATTAGCTGCAATAGCTTAGCCACTTTTTTTTACATCACTACTGTGTGTGTGTGTGTGTGTGTGTGTGTGTGTGTGTGTGTGTGTGTGTGTGTGTGTGTGTGTGTGTGTGTGTGTGTGTGTGTGTGTGTGTGTGTGGAGTTGACCTGTCGTTAGCCGTTAGCATGTGTGTTGTCTCACACACACACACACACACGCGGTCTTCCATGTTTGTATGCAGCAGACGCCAAATTCGTCCGTTTGCGATCATTTTGTCCATTTTGTCTGTCGGACGGTAAAACTACGATGATTTTTGTCTTCCTGAAAATTTTTTTTCTCACAAACCAAAACCCGCTTCACTGCGGTGGGCGGAGCTCAGTGCTCGTCACGATGAAGCTCCGCCCACATCTTTCTGCTCTCTCATCGTAACGAGACAGTGTTTGGTTTGTATCAGTGTTTTTCCCCAGTTGGGGGGGGGTTGTCGGGGGTGGGGCCATGGAGACAGACCACACCCACATGGTCTGTGCCATAGCAAGTAAGATAAACACATAATTATCATGATTATGATTATTATTATTACCATAAATGACAAATAAATGCAGTAAAACATTTGCAAAAACCCAGAGGGAGAAAGTTCGGCTTCACACAAACGATTCTGAAGAAGACGACGACGACGTTATGTTATCATCAATCAAAGTAGTAAATATTGAATATTGAATGCTCGCTGAAACGTTTCTTTGTGTTCTGTAATTATTGTAAATAACTTCAAAGAGAGAAAAATGACTTGCATGTCTATGTATAAAAATCTACTGAGATATTTATTCCTGTCAAAGTTGTCCACGTGTCCCATCTCTGTCCGCTCTAAGCTCCGCCCCATCATCTCGACAACGCTTTTTTTTTTTGTTTGTGGTTTTGAGAGAGAGAGAAATATTTACACCTGCTGTCATAGCACACATGACACGCCCACGTCACATGACGTTTCAGTGGCAGAGTGGTCTTTTCAGAATAAAAGGAAAGATTTTCTGTTTGTTTTTAAACGCAGCTACAACCACTCATCACCATCATCCCAGTTCCAGAGGCTCCGCCCACTGGCTCCTCTGATGAAAGTGCTTCCCTCCATATTAGGTAAAATAACCCCGTCTCCAGGCCACACCCCCTGATCACTTCAGGAGCCCTGTTAGCGGTTTCCGAACTCTCTCTCTCTCTCTCTGTTTGAGTCGAGTTCAGATGTCCCCGCCCACATGACAAACTTCGCAGACCAGTGTTGAAACTTCCCGTGTTTGTGCGTCCGTCGTTGGTTCTTTGTTCCGTTTCTCAGAAGCGTCGAAGTGGCAGAGGTTGGACAGGAAGTCTGAACGTCTGGACAGGAAGTGACCTCGCAGTTTCCTCCTGCTCAGACGATCAGAGGGTTTGAGGAACGACGTCGTTCTCCCGGAGTCGCCCTCGGTCTCCGCCTCACACAGGCCTGACACAACAAAGCGTGCAATATTCCGAGAAACAAGGGCTGAACTTCTCTCACGCGGAGGCATCCGGGCCGGGAACTCCGGCGACCGCGACCACAGGAGCGAACGCACTTGTTTTTAGGGAACGTGGGAAATCAAACATCGGGAAGAGCAAAAAAAAAAAATCCATAATTTGGAAAACGGTAAAACAAACACGGACAGAGACGTCGCCATTTCAGAGCAACTTTGACGGGAAATGCAACTTTGTGTCCTGTTTTTTTTTGTGTGTGTATGTGTGCGTAGCGTAATGTAAAAGCGATCTGTCCCCCCCACAGAAACCCCTCCCCCTTCTATGCCCCGCCCCCTCTCTCGTACTGCTGTTGGCTGTTCTGTTTAGTTCATGTGACGTGCCAGTATTCCCCCCTCCCCTCCCCGTTCACCCACCCCCCCCCTTACGCCCCCCCATGGATCTTTAAGATGACAACTCTATGCAGATGCTGTCTTTTATAAGTGTGTCAAAATTTTAATTTAAAATAAAAACTTGGAAAAAAAAAAGCCAAACCCTGACGGAAATGTTTGAAACGATAAGAAAAAAAAAACAATAAAGAAACGGATTGTTAAGTGTCAACACGTTAGTGTCTTTGTGTCCACACTTTTGTGTCTTTGTCTAAGACCTGGATCATATGAGGCCTGCCACAGGTACTGGTGTTCAACCCGGTCAAAAGGTTTTTCCCGGTCTATGGAACTCAGACCAGCGTCTGAGCCTAATGAGCCACAGCGGTCTAAAACATGTGATATTATCACTTATTGCACACAGTGGGTCTCTTACACATGGATAACCTCACTTACAACCTCCCTCAGCCTCAGGGCTTTGGATCAGATCTAGTCTCCGCACAGCAATGAAATCGCTCTCCAGTTTTAAGAGCTGCAGGTGATTCCAGGTCTCCTGCAGCTCAGTGGTAGTTGTCCTTGGTTCACACTTTCCTGGAAAACCTCCAGCATGTCGTCGCCAAGGACCAACCAGAAAGACTTGTGGAACTCTACAGGGAGTCCATCAACGCCTGGAGATCATGAAGTCTGTGTTTTGAAAAAAACAGTCTTCAGCTGATCCACAAACGTCTTTATAAAGGTTTGTGTCTGGTCCTGTTGAGTGTGAAGAAGCATCTATGAGCACGTAGCAATGGATGATTTTCTTGATGTTTCTTCTCTCCAGGATGAAGATAACTGGGATGGAGCGCCGAGGCTGCACCAGCGCCCCCTGTGCTGTGACGCCCAGCAGGTTTTAAGGGCTTCAAAATGCCCTTGTTCTCCTGTAGAGTCTGTCAAGTCTCGGTCTCTAGGTCCTGAAGAGTCCTGAAGAGACCTGGTAATACACTTGGACTAGGACTTTGCCAAAGTTGCTGCGCTGCTGTAAAGAAATAAGTGGATTTCTTGTCCCAGAAATATTTAAAAGCCTCTAAAAGCATGCTCTAATAAAAGAGCTGTAAACATGTGCTGCTTATCCGAGGCTCCGTGTGATGAAGTGGGCGGAGCAGATGAAGGGGGCGGAGCTGCAGGTGATTCTGTCGTGCAGAAATAAATGCTCTTCGGTTTTACAGCGAGCTTTGTTAAAAAGCAACATTAACAGACTTAACTCTTTCATTTTCATCATCATTTCTTGAATAAAAACTACGTCCAGTTCCTTAAAATCAATAAGTTTATAAACACATCACAGCTGGCACGTTCATATTCAATATTGATATTAAATAATTATCCTAGTGATAAATTAGGGGAGTAAAAACAAAAAGGCATTTTTGTGAAGTCGTCTCACCCTCAGCGACCGCAGGCTCCGGGATCCAGCCCTGCAGCGCCCCCTGCAGTGAACCAAGTGTCTGTGCTGCTGCTGTCGTTGTGCTGAGGAGAAAAAAACATGCTGTGAAAGATTCTAACACTGTCACACCGTAAGTTATTTCCTTTGAATAAACTGCTCATTATGGCTGTGATAAAAGCAGGATCTGCTCCTGCAGCTCTGTAGCTCGTGTCGTCACAGAGCTGCAGCTTCTGTGAGCTCGGCTAAAATAGATAAAAGTTTAAACCCGACTCGTTCAAACTTTATTTTAGATGACAAAATAAAAACTGTGTGACATCAGTTCTTATTCCTGGAAACAAATGACTGAACCTTGTCAGGTGACATCATTGTTTTCTGCAGCGTTGTGCTGATCCGTCCACAGTGCAGTTACACTCAGCAGCTGTGGGGGCGCTTGTGAGTCGAAAATCTAAAATAAAGCCCTGTATTGCGTTTAGCTGGAGGACAACTTCTTGGTCTTTGTCTTTTGTGAGTCAGAGATCACTTTCTTAACTTTACTCGCTCATTGGTCTGCCCGGAATCTCACATCAACGGCAGAGAGAGAGACAGTGGACAGAGTCCACAACACCGTCCTACTGATGATGTCTCCACGTCTGTCCTGTGTCGGCTTCGTGGACGTAAATCGAGCAACGCAGGGCGTGAACAGTAGGTGGCGTCTTAACAAACAAGGGAGACATTTACATTTACCTTCACTTTTTACCCGGGTCTATTTCGGGACATTTTTAAAAAACTTTCAAGGACTTGTGGGAACCCTGACATCATCACTGACATCGTCATAAAATCACCAGGAACTCATTTTCTTATGAGGTAAAAACAACGAAGATAAAATATTTACAAATGTAATATTTTACATTTTAATAATTCTCATAATAACAGGAAATGTTTGAATAAACACTGAATTGATCACTAAATGTTAAAAAGTTACGTGAAATTAAACTTGGATCAAAAACTCTGTGTCACAGACGTGAAGTCAAGTTTGTTCACGTACGAAAAATCAAGAAAGTTCTTATCGTTGGAGGCAGACGACGTTCTTCTGGACAGCGGTGGACGTCATGTGACATCTCCAGTGGTGCTGCTTTTATATGAATTAAAACTTGTGAGACAACGTCCTCGTTATCAAGTCAATTTTAATCTGGGGAAGAAAAACTTTGATTTAAAAACAATTCTGACCAATTATGACTGAGAAGATGTAAGTTTAACTATTGTTACAGACTTTACTTTTTTTCTAACTATTGTTAGTTTTCTGAATTAACCAAATGGGTCATTAACGTTAAAAAATTCTGAAAATTAAAAAAGTCATGTACCCAAAATGAAGTACTACTAAAAATACTACAAATGTTAAACGTAATTAATGTTACGAATAACATAACAGATGTTAACAAAAATGTTGTAAATATTCTGGTTTTTTTTTAACTAGATTTACAAAACAGAAACTCATGGATTTGACTTGTGTTTATTTTTTTCAGCTATTTATTCTCAATACTCAGCAGTAAGGTTATAGTTTATGGACAAGGTTTTCTGTTAAGAAATGAATTATCAAAACATAGTTTATAAAAGTGTATAGTAAGCATTACATACATATACATACATACATATATATATACATGCATATATACATATATATACATACATATATATACATACACATATATATATATATATATATATATATATATATATGAATGGAAACAAAACATTAAATCTTAAAGCAGAAAAGGTTATAATTGTCCCAAACAAATGTTTCTTTCTTCTTCTTTAAAAACAAGTTGAAATGCAGACGGGAAAGTGTCTTAAAAAAAGAGAACTAAAGTGAAGGAAGCAGATGTACAGTTATTATTTCTGAGTTCTAGATCACATGACTCCTACAGCACTTGACGGTCACTGCACAGCTCCAACTCTTAGCTTTTTTTTTTCAAACTAGCACCAGGTTCTTCTGAAAACACTTTTTTGTTGTTTTTCTTAAACACACAGGCTTCCAAGAGTGAAAAACAAAACAAAAACGCAATTAAATTAAAGAGGGAAAAAAATTAAGTGAATATAAAATAACACCAATAAATACAATAGGTTACCAGAAAACATGGAACATAAAAAAGGACAAAATCACGTCGAGTCGTCCCTTTTCAACGTGAGTGAGAGTCTGTGACGCAGGAAGTCGGAGTGGGCGGAGTTAAATATGGAAGAGTGGGATGATGGGAAAACTCGACCGTCACAAAATCACTTGGTTAAAGGCAAAGAAAAGTTCCAGTTCATGAAAAGTTCAAGGTCTGAGTGAAGCCCAGTGTCCGTCGACATCGTCTCCACACAACAGAGGGACTGTGGGTAAAGGGGGAGGGGTTTACATCAAAGCTCTAAACTCACATCATCCTAATGACGAGTGCCGTCCATTACAAGAGTTAATAAGAATTATAATAATAATGTCCATAATATAAATAAATGCAGTACTACGATGATCGCTCGTCTTTTTTCCTTCTTAGAAAAGAGGTCGTGAAGGTCACACAGTCAGTACGATAAATACAGAGAAACACCTGCACAGCCCTGGGGCATGATGGGAGATCAGTGACATCACCGTCTCACATACAGACTCAAAGAACGAGGACACGTTGGGAACACCGTCACCGCGAAGAGCCGACGCAGCCCGCCGACTTTAACGCCTCGACTCACAGAACCGGTCCGCCGTTCCCACCGCGTCGCCACCACCGTCACACAATTTCACTTCATACATGTGTGTCCGCCAACATCCACATGGACACCACAGACCCAACATTTGATGTACATTTCCAGTCCAGTGGGTGGCGCTCTCTTGTTTTGACAGCCCATGGCCAAGTGGAAGGGAATTGGGTTTTTAACCTGAGGGTCGCTGGTTCAGATCACAGGACTGGTCACTAACTGGTGAGTAAATAAAGAGGCCGAAGTGTTCATGAAACTGTGATGTCATCAAACACAGACAGACTCAGAGGCTGTGATGTCATCAAACACAGACAGACTCAGAGGCTGTGATGTCATCAAACCCAGACATGAACAGTCGGTGTTCAAACACACCAGAATCAGCTTCTATCACACGCTCTCTGCTTCAGCGTTGCAGAAACTGTGCATTTTAAATGAAGGCCCGCCACTGAATCCATGTGATTGGCTGCTGTTATTCTTCGCTGTGTTCACGACAAATGTTCCATACATGATGGAAGTATGTGTAATTTAAAAACGTGTGAGACGTTTATGTCGCTAAGGCCATTTAAAGATGGGGGCAGGGCTGGTGCCCCGACTCTCCGCAGACACTAAACGCCGCATAACTGATGACGTCATTTTGACAGATGTTTCTTAAAAGATGAAGTCGCGTCTTCACAGATTGCTCCAGTTCCCGCCCACCGCTGCCCCCTGCAGTGTGTTGTGGGGAGTTCATCTCTCCCCTGAGACGCGAACAACCGACCGTGAAATGGAAGCGTCGCCAAACGTTTCTGTCAAAGCTGCGGTCGATGAGGTCGTATGTGAGACAGAGGCATCAGGAGGCGACCTGACCGACACACACAAACTCTGCATTGACTTCCATTCATTTAAACAGACTAAACAAAGGCTTATCACTAACCTTAACCATAACCAGTTAATGACTAACCCTCACCTTAACCTAACCACAATTATAATCTTAACCAGTTCCTCAGAAATTAGGTTCCGCCTCATTAGGACCAGGTTTTATTCTCCATGAGGACGACTGGTCCCGACTGGTCCCGACAAGGTCAGTGTTTATGACAAACACACACACACACTCCTTTCCGTCAGTCAGATACAAAGCCCCGTCCTCAACGGCGCCTCCTGCAGGTGAGTCACGTTAAAACAGTCAGTTCAGACCTCTGTGGTTTAAAAACACTGACAAAGGCCACGAGAAACTAAACTCCCAGCAAACGTCAGCAACAATGAGTCGACTCATGGGACTGCTCAGAAACTGCAGTGGCTCCTCCCCCAACACTCAGTCAGCCATACACGTGTCAGTGTTTGTCCGTCTGTACTCAGCTCAGTGTCTGCAGCAGTGTGGCCAGGATTCCTCATCAAAGTTCAACCACAAATGTACAAGTCGCTCAGCACTACAAATAGGGAGGCGGGTCTGTCTGTCTGTGAGCCAGACCACCTGTCTGTCTGTGCAGGACGGCCGAGAAGACCACACTCCCCACAGACACACGTGGGAAGAGGAGGGGGAGCAGGAGGAAGAGCTACATTTTGTGACTACAACTCCGCCCCCCAACCCATAACTTGTACAACCAATCACCAGCCCCACCCCCTCTTCCTTAGCTCATATGAAGGGGCCACCGGGCATACCCAGGAAGCTGGGCGCACCAATGGCCATGGAAGAGGGCGCTGTTGAGCTGCTCCAGTGCACCTTCATGTGGTGCCTCAGGTTGGACTTGGAGGAGAAACACTTGTCACAGTGCTGGCAGGAGAACGGCTTCTCCTTGGTGTGGATGCGCCGATGGCAGATGAGTTGCGTCGAGACACGGAAGGACTTTCCACAGTCTGGACACTGGTAACGTTTGGGCTCGGTGTGAATCCTCCTGTGGTTCTTCAGCGACATTAGGTTAGGGAACTCTTTCTGGCAGGAGTTGCAGAAGTAGGTGCCAGTTTTGTGACTGTTCTTGTGGTTGAGTAGGGAGCTGGCATGGCGGTAAGACCGTCCACATTGATCGCAGACATGAGACTTAATGACCGCACTGTTGCCCCCACGGCTGCGGGCTTTAGCGATGCTGCCTGGGTTGAGTCCTTGCTCTTGCATTAATGTGAGGTCCAGGCCTGACCCCCAGCCCAGCTCCTGGGAGCCGCCGGGTCGTGGCTGCTGGGTTCTGGGCTGGTGGGGCTGCGGTGTCTGTCGATGTGTGATCTCCATGTGGAGCCTGAAGCTGGCCTGTGTCGGGAAGGCTCTCTGACAGGACCTACAGGTCAGCTCCCGTTGCTTCTGGTGGACTCGTCTGTGGTTGTAGAGCTGGGAGGAAACGCGGAAGGCCTTGCCGCAGTCATGGCAACGGTGGCGCCGTGTCTCAGAGTGGATACGGCGGTGGTTCTTCAGGGCAAGCAGGTTGGAGTAGGTTTTGAGGCACACGGCACAATGATAGATGCCGACTGTGTGGGTGTTCTTGTGGTTGAGAAGGGAGCTAGCATGGCGGTAGGAACGACCACACTGATCACATCTGTGCAGATACAAACAAGGAGAAAGAAGGGAAACACGGGGAAGGGACAGAGGGAAAAAACACATTAGCAGCAGAAGATGAGAATTTATTTTCAGTATACTAGCCAATCTCCAATCTCAAGTTACTGGTTACCACTTTTTTCTTTTGAATTACTCTAAAATGTTGCACATACAGGTATATGATCTGAAATCCGGCTTAAAGCTTTTAAAGAAGACTGCTAACAAAGTGGTGTACCATTAAAAGTTACTTGACAGGTGACATGAGAGAGGACTGCTGGGTGGGTGAGGGAGGGGGGGAAAGGGAGAAACGGGATTTATGTAGGGAACTGGGAGGTATCTGCTGCTCCCTGCACTGCACAAGCTTCAAACGGTATCATTCACATCGAGACATTCTGTCACCGCCATCTTCTGGATGATACTTAATGTTGGATGAGAAAACAAACATGCCCCAAGAACCTCAACCATCTCAGACTGCAGGTCCCTCAGACAATAACCTCTCAACATGTGCAGTGCAGCTAGCCCCAAATACTTCATAATCTTCCCTGTGGTGTCAGATTGCCAAGACATCACAATGTCCATCACATTGCTTCAGTTTATCAACTACAATTGTCCAGAATCATGAGAGCAAACATAAACAAATCAAAGACTACAGTCAACATCTGAACAAGAATAAAGGAACACACATCAATTATTCATAATCTGCATATGTGCTAAACATACTATGAATTTGTGTCAAAGAAAACAAACATAAAAACAGTAAATCTAAACATGAATTGTTTGACTGTAGGAAGCCTGAAAAAAACTTAGTGTGTGACATATGCTAACTGAAAGCAAACGGGGTTGACTTATCTGGTCTCTCCACTAATTCAATTTGTCCAAACTTCAGAAAAATCCGAATTCCGGCACGCGTATGGTCCCAAGGAAGCCGGATTGGAGATCATATACCTGTAATAGACATGTAGAAACCTAATTTTATCTTCACTATTTTTTTCAACTTCGAAGAATCACAAACAACTGACGAGAACTCACGTGTACCGACACTCTTCGCCCTCTCCTGGGGGTGCCGTGGCCTTCCTCCTGACTTCCATGCCTACCTGGTTGTCCCCGCAGCGGTGCCGGGCCAGACCGGACCTCCCCTGGAAACTCTTCCCACAGGTGGGACAGCCGAAGGGAGTAGCACCCTCCTCATGGACCTTCTGATGGTTGCGGAGAAACCTGGCCAGTCGGAAAGCTTTCCCACATGTGAGGCAGATGTGCTTCTTCCGCTGTGTGTGGATGCGCATGTGGTTACGTAGTGCCATGTAGTTGGTGTACGGCTTGTCACAAAAGTTGCACCGGAAGTTGCCCGTCTTATGCGTGTGCTTGTGATTCAGCAACGAGCTTGCATGTTTATAGGCACAGCTACAAAGGTCGCAGGCGTAGGGTCTCTCATCAGAGTCCAGGTCAACCGTGCTTCTCTCCATGCTGATGTTGGTGGAGCTGCTGGCGGAGGAGGATGAGGGCAGGTGCTGAGCTGGGCAGTCATGGGCTGCCAGCTCATCAGCTGTGGCGAAGCCTTCACAGCATCCGTCGCACTCAAAATCCATCTGGGCCCCCGGGCCCTGCGGGCCTTTGCACAGGCCCGCTGTAGTGTGGGTAGCTAGCTGTCTCTGAGTGCGAAAACCCTTGCCACACTCTTGGCAGTTGTGCTTCTTTTGGGCAAAGTGGAGACGTAGGTGGTTTTTCATGGCCAGCCTGTTTGGGTATGTAGAGTTGCAGACGTTGCAGTGGTACTCCCCAATTTTGTGAAGGTTCTTGTGATTGGCTAAGCTCCCAGCATGTCTGTATGTCTTTCCACATTCTTCACAGGCAAAAGGCCGCCGTCCACTTTCAGCAGGGTCAAACTTCTGAGGCCTGGAGGTTCCGGCTGAGGAGTAGGGCTTCTTGAAGCCTTGGTGGCTGTATTTGACACCCATCACTTGGCCCTTGGATGACTCTCCCCTCATAGACTGCATTTGAGACGGGCCTGGTTGCTGGAAGCGTGAACCGTTTGGGCCAGTCCGAACGAGACCTTTGGCCCGGTGCTCCTCGTGGAGACGGAGGTGGTTGATCAACTGCTTTTGGATCTTGAAGGCCTTACCGCATTCTTCACACTTGTGCCTGCAGGAGGTAATGAACAGAGATGAAGAAAACAAGAGATTCAACTCATTCTTGGACAAACATCAGAAAACCCAAGACATGGGGGAACCTTTGGCATTACGGCAAAATAGTCACATTAATAGTGGGGTCTAGGGCTGGGCGATATGGACTAAAAGTCATATCTTGATATTTTTTAGCTGAATGCGATACTCGATATATTTCTCAATTTTTTCGGTGATTTAATTGGGGTTTCCCCGAAAACATTATAGCATATTAGATGTTTTCCAGAGGCAAACCCTTTAAAAAAACCCAGCCCATTATAAGTTTAAGCCACATGCCAAATGTCAGAGGTCATTGAAATAAAAATGCTCCTAGAAAAAAACCCAAATCCCTTTCCTGTATGACAATAATATACAGTAAATAATTCAAAAATACAACACTGTTACAATTTTAACAGAAATAAAAACGGACTTAATAAAATTGGAACAAACATGACTAATAAAATAAAAATTTTATCTGTGAAAATGAACGCTTAATTGATTAATTAATTAACATTTTTTTCAATTATTTCACAAAGATATTTAACACAGCTTGTTGATATAATTAAATAATGTCTTATATCTCATTATCAATATTGACAACTTCAGGCTTCTATATGTCCAAAAGTGACTGACAGCAATGGAAAATAAGTCAAAACTCTATAGTGTGTGAACTATGAAGTAGCTAGTTCCCACCTCCTCAGCACGAGCTGAACGATAAATCTAACACACCAAGAGAGGCGGGACTAAAGGCAGAACAGCCAATCGTCAGCCGTCACACTCAAAGCCGATGTCATGCTTAACGCAACAACAGGAGAGGGAGGGGGAGAGGAGGCAGCCGCAGCGAGCGTAGAAACGAAGCGACTGTAGTGAGGCAAAACTGAGGGAAAACTGCAGAAAAAGTGTGGGTGTTAAAACACCCACATCCCCCACCGGTGCAACGCCCCACTGTGTGTGTGTGTGTGTGTAGGGACGCAGGGAGAGGAGACATAGGTGCGAACTTGCAGTTCATGCATTGTCATTTTAACACAAAATGAACTATATCGATACAACCGATATTGTCCTGTGTTATATCTTGTTTGGAAATATATCGATATATATTAAAATATCGAGATATCGCCCAGCCCTAGTGGGGTTAGCAATTTGCTTATTATGTATTATGAAATGCTGACTGTTGTTCACACTATCAAAGGGTTTAAATCAGATTTGCGTGTCCAGGCATAACCAACCTCTCAGTGTGAGTTACTCCTGCAGCAACATAGGTGCACCCATGTTTGAATGCTGGAAAAATGGGAGGAGCATCATCTTGCTGATCAAATAATTGCCTTGCCAGGCAACATTGCGATACACACTACTTCTCAAAATTTTAAGACCAGTTGAAAAATTGCAAGAATTTACGTTTTGCACTGTTGGATCTTGAGAAGGTTCCAAGTCATGCTTCAAAATGCAAAAAGAAAAAATGGGAGTGAGACAAAAAAAAATTTGAGTAAGCAATTCACTGCAAACAACCATTAAACTGAAATAGGCTGTTCATCAGCTGATCAAAAGTATAAGACCACAGCCATTAAAAGCCAAAATCTTTGCAAAAATGTGGATTCAGTGCTGCTGAGGTTGGACGCAGTAACACAGTCATTTTAAACTTCTTAAAAGATCCTGAGGTTTATGGAACAAAAACGTCAAGTGGTAGACCTAAAAAAATTTCACTGGCCCTGAGCTGGAGGATCTAAATGGCTGTCCAAGACACGGGCAATCCTCGGCCCAAATTAAGCTTTAGATTTAGGCTTTTAAAGGCTGTGGTCTTAAACTTTTGATCAGCTGATGAACAGCCTATTTCAGTTTAATGGTTGTTTGCAATAAATTGCTTACTCAATTTTTTTTGTCTCATTCCCATTTCTTCTTTTTGCATTTTGAAGCAAGACTTAGAACCTTCTTAAGAATGGTTTCGATGTGGCCTTCGATGTTCATGTGCAGCTTAAGTGAATATTTGTGACACCAGTTTTGATGCAGTGTGTCCAGTTAAGAGAAACACAAAAAACTCATTGATAAAAATACATTTCAAACATTGAATATTTTTTTTAAATCTCATTTCTTTCCTGGCAGTCTAAACTGCTGAAAAATCAACAATTAAAAACTTGATAATTCAATAAACCAAATATCAACAATTATGAATATGAAGAAATGGGTGCAAAGCCCTTCAGATGAACAATGATGCTGCACCTTTTTTTTACAGCTGATTTATTCATGTCATGTGAAATATGCACTGAAAAAGATGTTACTTAATACGTTGTTGTAAAGGTGCGCACGATAGAACCAAAACATCTTTCTGCTGTTCAGACTGAAACACTGACCACCTCCAATCATCCACTCAGTATCCGCACATTTAATTGAGTTATGTAAATAAAACTGGCGGTACCAATCAGGACAATATACAATATAAACTGGCAACTGCACAAGCCAGAGGCTGAAACTAGAGCTGTGACTAACGATTATTTCCATAATCGATTAATCTGTTGATTAATCGCTTGGTCCATAAAATATCAGAAAACCTTAATTAGTGTTGATCGGTGTTAAGTCAAACCTGGAAATGATGATGTTCTCAAATGTCTTGTTTTGTCCACAAACCAAAATGATTCACTTTTAATGGTTTCTTTGTTATCCAGAGCAAAGAAATGAAGAGAATACTCACATTTAAGAAGCTTAAACAATCAGTAATATTGTTTTAATCATGAAAAAAGCTTTGAACCAATTAATCGATTATCAAAATAGTTGTCGATTAATTTAGTCATCAATCAATAATCGATTGTTTCAGTTCTAGCTGAAACCTTTCACCAAAGCATAAATTCAAAAGTTAGGACTCATTTGTTGAGCAAAGTGTAGAGTGACAGAGAATAATGCCATGTTTTCGGGGTGTGGGCTGTGCCTGGCATGATGTCTTACTGGTACGACAAAAACTAACAACAACAACAACATGGAACACAACAACACAACAGATAATGGACACCCAGCAGCTGTTTTTTCCTGCTGGGTTTGTGGCCGTCAACAAGACAAAGTCGTAGGTAGAGCTGATTGTACTCAGGTACCCCAGGGGAAGGTTGCCAAAGAATGGCTGGTTATTAAAAAATGAACTGTACCAAACCCAACTGTTCTAGTCGATGGAAACACAGCTTTAATTAACCTCATAGGAGCCCTCATAGTGCCCAATTTTTCAGGACAACCCTTAATTTGAACTCCATATCTGGACAAGATTATTTTAGTCCTTCACTGTAAATTTTAAAAACTTGTCTTCAAGGAATAAGGGACCTACCTCTTCAGGTCAAAGTGTGTTCTTTGGTGATTCTTGAGAGCCAGCAGGTTGTAGTAGCGTTTCTGGCACACCAAGCAGCGAAAAACACCAGTCTTATGGGACTTCTTGTGATTCAGGAGCGAGCATGGATGCCTGTACCCTCGTCCACATTGGTCACACTTGTGAGGCTTGTCACTTTGGTCAACCATCGTCCTACGTCCATCGCCACCAACATCACGACTCCCTCCAGCGACTCCACCACTGACACCATCTCCTCCTGACAGACCTTTAGCTCCATTCAGTCCTTGCTTGCTCAGAGAGCTGCCCCTGTTCTTGCCGGGGCACAGGTGGGTGATGAGGTGGTGCCGGTCAGCGAAAAACATGCCACAGTCAACACAAATGTGGTTGCGCCCATCCATCTTGTCATTGCCATTAGCTGTGCTGCCTCCTATACCCTGTTGCTGGCCATCTGACCTTTGAGGACCATGGACTAACTGGTGATTTAGCAAGTCCTGCTTCCTAGAGAAGCTCTGGCCACAAGTGGAGCATATCATTCTCCAATCTTGCTCCAGGGTGGAAGGTCCTGGCCGTGGACCTGTTGGGTTATTGGCATGACTACGCAGGTGACTCCTGAGAGCTCTGAGGCTGGCATAATGATTACCACACACGGAGCATTGATACACTTCTCCATCATCGTCGTCATCTTTATCGTTGCTCCCCATTCTTTTGCCTCCGCTCTGGGAATACTGTCGTTGGCTGCCACTTTCCTTCAGGCTGCTGGAACTGTGGTAGTTCATGTTCCCCATGAAACCGTTGGGCATGTTATTCTGCTGCTGTGGCTGCTGCTGCTGTTGGCCAAGGCGAGGACACATGTGGGACTTTATGCCAGACACATCTGCATACATCTCACCACAGTCTGCGCACACATGCCTGTCAGCCTGTCGGTGTGAGGAGCTGCTCTGGGAGAGTGAGCTGCCATCAAAGCGATCATGGAACTCAAGGGAGTCCAACCCACTGCTGTGACCTCCATCCTGAACAAAGTGGGCAGCATCACTGAGATTCCCGGGCAGTGTGATTGGAGTGGTAGTGCCACTGCCTTCCTGGACATAGCTCTGCTGAGATTCCAGCGTCAGTGGCTCTGGAGAGAGCCAGTCATTGCTGTCACTACCAATAGGCTGGTTAGAAGAGCGTCCCTTGTGGCTCCGTAGGTGGCTGTGTAGCGCTGCCAGGTGGGGGTACTGCTTACAGCATATGGTGCACTGGTAGTGGCCTGTCTGATGACAGCGTTTATGGTTCACTAGACTTCCTGCATGCCGGTAACTTTTTCCACACTCCCCACACTTGAAGCGCCGTTCTCCATCATCTGGAGAATTGGACTGGGGCACACGACCTCCAGAGGGAGAGGACACAGAGCCCTGCGACCCAGAACTTAATGACTCTGTGTTGAGGATGGAGCTGTCCTGGCTGTGGGAGGCAGGGTGTGGATCATGCGTCAAGTAGTGGACCTTTAGGGTCTCTAGATCAGGGTGTCCTGCGCCACAGTACGCACATGTGTAGATGGGGTTGTTGACTGGAGG
Organism: Solea solea; assembly: GCF_958295425.1. Taxonomy (NCBI): domain Eukaryota; kingdom Metazoa; phylum Chordata; class Actinopteri; order Pleuronectiformes; family Soleidae; genus Solea; species Solea solea. The sequence continues at coordinate 25,493,541 of NC_081149.1, forward strand.
GCCCATTATGGGATCATAGGGACCTCTTTTCTCACTGGGCAAAGGTGGCAGAGGCAGAGGGTCACCCAGGGCTGGTGTGTAAGTCGGAGTACGCACAGCACTCAGATTGTGAGGCATAATTCCTGCAAAACTACGTGACAGGCTGAGGGAGGGCGATGCCGCGTTGTGCAGCAGGATGTGCTCCTGAAAATCGGCCTTGTTTGGCAGCGCCACCTGGCACAAGTGGCAGAAACAGGAGGCTGTGTCGTCTCTCTGGGATGACTGAGCGGCGCTGCTACTGCTGCTGCTGCTGCTCACCATTGATGCCCCTGGGGTCTTGAACTTCGAGTGAGTTCTCTCGTGGCTGTTTAGGCCAGCCAGGTTGCTAAATTGTTTGAAACACACAGAGCACTTAAAAGTTCCTTGTTGGTGACACTTCTTGTGGTTCACCAGACTACCGTGGTGCCGGTATGTTCTGTCACACTGATCACACTTGAACGGTCTGTCCCAAGCTTCGTCAGATTCAGGGGAGCCTTTTTTTCCGTGGTCGTCTCTCTCGTGATTCTGTAGGACGTTATGTCCCATACCACTGTTATTCAAATGAGAGCGGCCAAACCCGTCAGACAGGTCCTGGGCGAGACCAAAGTCCCTCTCGTCGTGGGCCGCTTCTTCAGGCACTTCCTCACTCTCCTCTTCTGCGTGTGCACTACTGGGGGACAAAGTATGGATACGAAGGTGGTTCTTTAAAGCAACAGCGTTGGGCAGGGTGCGGGTACAAACGGGGCACTGAAATGAACCCACTTCATGAGACTTTTTATGACTGGCTAAGCTAGCTGCATGCTTGTAAATTCGGCCACACTGTTCACATTCAAATCGTCCAGTCTCTTCCTGCTGATAATGTGCTTTCATATGCTCTAGAAGACTTGGAGTACTCGGACAAACCATATCACATTCTTTACAGGGGTATCCCTTGGCACGACTCATATCATGCATTGCCATAGTATTCTAACGCAAATCAGAGGGGGGGATTCACAGTCCACACCAGAGTGATGAACAGTGATGTGGGGAAGGGGGGGGAGGAACAGCAGAGCTCAGCTCTGAAGCTGGTGGCCATTTTGTCCATCAGTGCAGGTCCAGCCAATTGAGGCCCACCCTGGAAGGTGGTGGCCCTGTGGGGGGAGGGGGGGGGGGGTGTCCACACCAGCCAATGAGGGATCACTGTGGAGACAAGAAGAACAGCATAGACAATTGTTACTTCTCCAGTAACATAAGATCCATCTGAGCTCAAAAGTATCCCCGTTTACATGAGATCCAAGAAACCAGGCCATGGCCACGTTAAGGGCTGAAATGATTGGAGCGACAGTTTAAACAGAGCACTGCGCTTCATTCCAAGGACAGTAATGCTGCAACATACTGAACGTCAACCACAGAAACAATATACGACGAGCTAATGTGGACAAAGTCTGGGATCACTTCACGCTGAAGCTTCAGGAAAATTCTGTTCAACGCGTTCACTGCAAAGAATTAGCAGACCATGACAGTACGACATCAATGCTTCAGCTTCTCAAACGCAAAACAATCGGACCTTGTGCCATCCGACACATGGTAACGATAACCAAAATATTAGCATAAACATAAATGTTATTGCAAATTAAAATTGTCGGGCAAAGACATACATTAATGACTATGTGTGTCGTAAATTTAATATTGTTGGTATAAATGATCTAAATCGGTTTCAGAGGCAAAGTTTGACAACTTCCTCTCACATTCTGAAAAATATGATCCAAATAATCAATGTTTACTAACGTTTCATAATCGATTCATCAAGTACTTGTTTGGTTCAGAAAATGTATAAATATTCCTTTTCTTTTTCTTTCCGTGTGTATTTGTTGTATGTTGTATTGATATGATACCATTGAATGTTCAATATTGGACAGAGTTTTGCTCTCCTTGAACGGGGTGGGAATGTGGGAGGGGTAAAAATGTGAGAAAATTTGAGGAATGGAAGTCTTTTGTTACATTGCTCTGCTCTGTTGTTTTGTAATTGCTTCCAATAAAAAAAGTCTATTAAAAAAAAAACTTGGAAATGATGATGTTCTCAAATGTCTTGTTTTGTCCACAAACCAAAATGATTTATTTGTTTTATGGAGCAAAGAAACTAGAAAATATTCACATTTAAGAAGCTGAAAAATGACAGAAACTGGTTCTAATTATTAAAGAAAAAAAAACCTGATAAATTAACATGAAAATAGGTGATGATTACATTTTCTTCACTCCTGTGTCTGAAGTGTCTCTGAAGACACAGAAGTATCCAGACTGTATGTCAGTGAAGGTTCAGTCTTCAGCAGTTCACTGTGGACAACTGGACTTGAGTTGAGGACATTTCTTCTTCAGATCAGAGAAGGTCTTTCAGGTCTTTCTGAGTGGTCTGGAGAGTGGTTCAGTAGAATCATGCACAGTTTAAGGTTGTTGGTGTCTTTTTGAGGACAGCTCAGGACAGTGTTGTTGGTGTCTTCGTCCACCTCCTCTGCTGTGATGGTTCCTCCAGGTTTCTGTCGAGGTCTATCTTCCCTGGACAGAATGTGACCCTTGTCCTTCAGATGTAGGTGGACAGCAGAGTCCTGTCCTGACCGTCCACGTGTCCTGACCGTCAAACAATCTCCAAACACAAGAGTCTGACGATGACGAAGACAGAGGCAGAGATTATCTGTGTGCGTGGAAGAGAAAGGCGGAGCTATGACATCATAACATTTTTTACAAAGTAGCGTTTTCGGATTGTCTGCACAAAAACAATGGTGTCAGTTTCGAGATTTTCTGTTTTTAGCTCATGAAACGAAACAATAAAAAAAACCCTGTGGCCCATTATCTGTCTGTCAGTGTGTGTGTCTGTCACTGTGTGTGCGCGCTTCCACACTTGCCAACATGACCAACAGAGGGCACCAGAGGCTTGTTGTGTGAATGTGGTGAAGCGTTGTTGTTATTATTGTAGTTTCAGTGACATACGGCTGTGTTTCCACTCACTAACCAGAGAAACTGTGAACAATAAGTGTAGACTGTGTGACTGTAGATCAGTGAAAACGACTGTGCGCTCATGTCCAACATTTAGCAAAGCAAATGTGTCAAATGTCTATATTTGACAGAGGAGTGTGTATTTAGAGGTTTGTAGGTGATGCAGCTGATGAAATAAAATACAGAAGAATCTTTAACTTTAATGAGATCACGTGTAGTTGTGAATCAAGATCCAGATTTTTTAATAACGACATATCGTGCAGCCCTAGTGTGTGCACGTGCATTTACATGAAAAAATGTGAGGAGCTACTTTAATAACATAAACACAACTTTATCGATTTTATATAAAAAAAAACAAAAAACCAGACAGACGATATTTTCTATTATGTCATTTTTCAGCTTCTTAAATATGAATATTTTCTACTTTCTGTAATTTTTCAGCTTCTTAAATATGAATATTTTCTACTTTGTCATTTTTCAGCTTCTTAAATATGAATATAATCTGCTTTCTGTCATTTTTCAGCTTCTTAAATATGAATATTTCTACTTTGTCTCATTTTTCAGCTTCTTAAATGTCAATATTTTCTACTTTCTGTCATTTTTCCGCTTCTTAAATATGAATATTTCTACTTTCTGTCATTTTTCCGCTTCTTAAATATGAATATTTCTACTTTGTGTCATTTTTCCGCTTGATAAATGTGAATATTTTGTAAAAAAAAGACATCTTTCAAATGGAATAATTTAGGTTTGTGGACAAAAGCAAGACATTTGAGAACATCATCATTTCCACATATGACAAACACGGATCAATACTTTATGAACTAATCAAGAAACTAAACTAAACCTGGGCTTGTGACGTCACAACCTCCGATCAGAATGCCGCGTTTAAGCCTTAAAACGCATCAAAACCAGGACAACAGAGAATCATGACTAGAACTAGTTCAACAAAATCAATGCAGTCCAATATTAATTCTTATGTTTACTTTTTTATCTTCACTTTTTAGATTTGTATTTATTTCAAAGGGCCAAATATCAAAATTTAAACAAATTCAAGAAAGGAAAATAAATATAACAGCATCAATTATGAGATTAAAAACAATCTCAGAATTCATTCAGTTTTATTTATTTTTCTTTCAAAAATGTTTTTTTTTTTTTTTTTAAATGATAATTTTTCAAAATAAAACCATGCTGTTTCTGTTACACACAAACACATTCACGTGACTCGTCCCAATATTCAGTTATTGAATAAAACCAATCAAACAGCACACACTCTGACCTTGGCCCGTTCATTGGCTCGCTCGGGTTCAGTCTCGGCATCATTTTATCGGGACAAAGCGGGAGCGTCTCACCGCCGACACCGACTCTTCCTGCCAAGTATCCCCGGGAGTGGAGTCCGAGTCCCCCCCTCCCGGTCTCAGTCGCGGAGCATCACGGCAGGCGGTGTATCGGTGAAACGGAGCAGTTCCATCCAAACATGTCCGACATTTAAAACGCTCACACCTGCGGCCATGAGCCCACTCTCACCGAGACCCCAGCTGCAGGAAAATGGCTTTCAGCAGCAGCAGAGAGCCATTTTACCCCCGCGCTAACGCCGCGGCTCCGTTATTTAGACCCCAGAAACAGACGCTAACACAGAAGCTGGAGCCGAGCACCGAGCCGAACCCGAGCTCGGCCCGACGGTGAACCGTGGAGAGTGACCCGCAGCCGTCTGACATTTCACACAAAAACCGACATTTCACGGTTCAAAGGTAAAAAAAAAAAAAAACACACACACACAGAAAGGCTCGAGCTACGACTAGCATTAGCTTCAGTGCTTGGCTAATTAGCCCCCCCCCCCCCCATGAGAGGGAGAAACGGAAGTTCACAACAACACAACGACACACAAGCAGCATAAACACGGGGCCGCGTGGATTCAACACGCTGCGTCTTTTTTTTAATCATAAGTGTTATTAAATTGAGCGGAAGCTCCGCCGTCTGCGCTGCTGTTAGCATCCAGAGGCTAGCCCGCAGCTACACAAAGATGTCGACAAACAGCGCGCGGCCCCCGCGCACGGAAAACCGCGTTTTCTGCGACTTCGCGCTCCAAACTTACCCCTCAAATGGCTTCTGCGCGTGCGAAGTCAACGATGTGGCGTGAAGATGCACAGCGCGCCCATTTCACGGATTTAGCATGGTTATTTGTTTGTCCTCCTTCCAAACCAGCGCTGACTCCACGGCTCTGCCCCCTCCGTCGCTCAGACACTCACTTCCTGCCGCTGCCGCGGAGCGCACAAAGCGACGCGTCATCACGCTCCGAACTCATTTTCAACATCGACACACGAAAGTCCCGGGTCACGGACTGACCCGAGTGTCTGTGTGTGTGTGTTAATGTGACACAAGCACGGAAACACAAACATATTTCGTTTTTACTACAACATGAGATACTAAGTCATAGTTATGTTAAACTAAGTCATAGTTCTGTTAAACTAAGTCCTAGTTATGTTAAACTAAGTCATAATTATGATAAACTAAGTCATAGTTATGTTAAACTAAGTCATAGTTATGTTAAACTAAGTCATAGTTATGTTAAACTAAGTCATAATTATGATAAACTAAGTCATAGTGATGATAAACTAAGTCCTAGTTATGTTAAACTAAGTCATAGTTATGTTAAACTAAGTCATAATTATGATAAACTAAGTCATAGTGATGATAAACTAAGTCATAGTTATGTTAAACTAAGTCATAATTATGATAAACTAAGTCATAGTGATGATAAACTAAGTCATAGTTATGTTAAACTAAGTCATAATTATGATAAACTAAGTCATAGTGATGATAAACTAAGTCATAGTTATGTTAAACTAAGTCATAATTATGATAAACTAAGTCATAGTGATGATAAAATAAGTCATAGTTATGTTAAACTAAGTCATAGTGATGATAAACTAAGTCATGATTATGTTAAACTAAGTCATAGTTATGATAAACTAAGTCATATTTATGATAAACTAAGTCATGATTATGTTAAACTAAGTCATAGTTATGATAAACTAAGTCATATTTATGATAAACTAAGTCATGATCATGTTAAACTATGTCATAGTGATGATAAACTAAGTCATGATAATGTTAAACTAAGTCATAGTGATGATGAACCAAGTCATAGTTATGTTAAACTAAGTTATAGTCATGATAAACTAAGTCATATGTATGTTAAACTAAGTCATAGTGATGATAAACTAAGTCATGATTATGTTAAACTAAGTCAGAATTATGTTAAACTAAGTCAAATTTATGTAAAACTAAGTCATAATTATGTTAAACTAAGTCATAATTATGATAAACTAAGTCATAGTTATGTTAAACTAAGTCATAATTATGATAAACTAAGTCATAGTGATGATAAACTAAGTCCTAGTTATGTTAAACTAAGTCATAGTTATGTTAAACTAAGTCATAATTATGATAAACTAAGTCATAGTGATGATAAACTAAGTCATAGTTATGTTAAACTAAGTCATAATTATGATAAACTAAGTCATAGTGATGATAAACTAAGTCATAGTTATGTTAAACTAAGTCATAATTATGATTAACTAAGTCATAGTGATGATAAAATAAGTCATAGTTATGTTAAACTAAGTCATAGTGATGATAAACTAAGTCATGATTATGTTAAACTAAGTCATAGTTATGATAAACTAAGTCATATTTATGATAAACTAAGTCATGATTATGTTAAACTAAGTCATAGTTATGATAAACTAAGTCATATTTATGATAAACTAAGTCATGATCATGTTAAACTATGTCATAGTGATGATAAACTAAGTCATGATAATGTTAAACTAAGTCATAGTGATGATGAACCAAGTCATAGTTATGTTAAACTAAGTTATAGTCATGATAAACTAAGTCATAGTGATGATAAAATAAGTCATAGTTATGTTAAACTAAGTCATAGTGATGATAAACTAAGTCATGATTATGTTAAACTAAGTCAGAATTATGTTAAACTAAGTCAAATTTATGTAAAACTAAGTCATAATTATGTTAAACTAAGTCATAATTATGATAAACTAAGTCATAGTGATGATAAACTAAGTCATGATTATGTTAAACTAAGTCAGAATTATGATAAACTAAGTCATAGTGATGATAAACTAAGTCATAGTGATGATAAACTAAGTCATAGTTATAATAAACTAAGTCATGATTATGTTAAACTAAGTCCGAATTATGATAAACTATGTCATATTTATGTTAAACTAAGTCATAATTATGATAAACTAAGTCACAGTGATGATAAACTAAGTCATAGTTACTGTTCATCTTTCACACACACACACACACTCACTCATGAATACATTTCCCACAGTACATTGCGTCAGCTCAGACGTCACATTTCTGCGTCTTGATTGAAATGAACCGTCTTCTTGTGCGCTTGTTCTTTCTCTCTCTGTAGCAGCAGAAAAGGTGATAAACGAAGACAAAGAAGAGAACGGAGAAAACGGTGGTAGAAGGAGAAGAAAGGGAAGAAGAAGAAGAAGAGGAGGAAGAAGAGGAGAAATGGGTCCAGTCGAGGTAAAGTTCTGAGCGGAGATAAAGGTCCTCGCTCTCATTGGTTCTTTGGCGCGCTGTGTGTCGTGTTGTGTGCTGTTGTGTGCTGTTGTGTATGTCGTGTGTGTCGTGTTGTGTGCTGTTGTGTGTGTCGTGTCGTGTTGTGTGCTGTTGTGTTGTGTGTTGATTTATTTAGTTCTTTTCTGTGCTGGACTTCAGCAGAGCAGAATTGTCCAGATTTGACATTTTCTTAGTTTGAATTCAAAGTTTAGTCGATGCATATGTTGAGAAGACTTTCCCCGTTAAATCGATTTATAGTGTAGTGACCGTTTCGGGTTTTTTTTTTTAAGTTTATATAGTGTTTTATCAAGTGTAGGTTTCCCATATTGATGATTTATTTTCTTAAGCACCACAAGGGGGAGCTGTATCTTTTTCCGTCTTTTACCTAATCTTTGAAAATGTGTTTAAACTTCAGACTCAAACTAAAAAATTCTCAGGTTTAATCTCACTTTTAGTCTCATTCTTAGTCTCATTTAAAAAAGTGCATTTACGATTTAAAGAAAGCTCACTCTCGTCCTGCAGCTGCTCCACATGTCCGTGTTCTCTCAGAGCTTCTCGCCCTGCGGTCGATTCCTCGCTGCTGGAAACAACTATGGCGAGATCGCCCTCTTCAGGTGAGACAGTGCAGCTGCTTTAATGTACTTGAATGTTGTGACATCATCACTGACCTCCGCGTCAAACTGTCGCAGTCTCTCTGCAGCGCTGAGTCCAGATGCCACGGCACTGAGTCAGAAACCCATCCTCACGTTCACTGGTGAGTCCAGAACTTTCTTTCTGTCCATGATCCATTCTGACTTAGTCCCTGGTTTAGATTCAGGATTCAGACTTAGTTTCTGGTTTAGATTCAGACTTAGTCCCTGGTTTAGATTCAGGATTCAGACTTAGTCCCTGGTTGAGATTCAGACTTAGTCTCTGGTTTGGTCCAGCTTACTCCAGGATGAATTAACCTAGATTCAGTTTGGGTTACCTGCGGTCCTGGTGGTTGCCATAGTTACGCATCAACGCTGGTCTCCAGTGGGTTGCCATAGTAACGTGTCCACGCTGGTCTCAAGTAGGTTGCCATGGTTACGTGTTGACGCTGGTCTTCCTGTGGTCCTCAGCTCATGAAGGTCCTGTCTTCACTCTGGTGTCCACTGACTGTCAGCTGCTGAGCGCAGGGAACGGAGAGGTCAGCGCCTGGAGCTGGAGCGAGCTCATCAAGAAGGTGAGTCTGACCTCTGACCTCTGACCCTGTCATATGTCTGTCATTGATGACTCATTGATCGCTTTGTCTCCTCAGAACGTCAAAGCTCTTTGGACCAAAAAACCAAAATACAGGTGAGAGACAGAAGGACATGTCTTTTTTTTTTAAAAAAAAAAGAAAAGTATCATGTGTCTCCTAAAAAAACTCTCTGTCTGTCAGGTCCAGTCTTGAGATTCCAGAAATCAACTCAATGAAGCTTCAGTCCAGAGTGAGTCTGTTTCCATGGAAACATGTTAGGTTTGTCTTAGTTTAGTTAATCTGGTTAAATGTACTCATGTGTTTAGTTTAGTTATCCAGTTTTCTTAGGTTTAAGTCAGTTTGGTTTAGTAGAGTTTAGTCTGGTTTAATTAAGTCCGTCTTAGTTACTCTAGTTAGGTTCAGTTAAGTCTGGTTTAATCCCAGTGATGGATACACTCTGTCCCTGTCTCAGGACAACAGTCTTGTCATCGGTGCAGGAGACAACAACGTCCACATCCTGGACTTGGAACACGGAGTTTTCAAGGTGCGAACTGTAATATTTATATATATATATATTTATATATATATATATATATATATATATATATATATATATATGAAGGACAAACTGTCTGTCCTCTTTGTCTTCAGTCTGTCTCCTCTGTCCTCAGTCAGTCCTGCAGGGACACTCGGACTACATCCACTGTGTCAGTGTGAGGGAGCGGGAGGCGGAGATTCTGTCCGGGGGAGAGGACGGAGCTGTGAGGATCTGGGGTGAGTGACGGAGGACATGAGGACACGTCTGTCCAGAAGACATGTCAGTGAAATGTGTCTCCTCTCTGTGTCCTCAGACAGCAGGACGGGTCAGAGCGTCCACTGCATCGAGGTTTACAAGTACGAGGTGAGACTTTGTGCTGGTCGTCATGGTAACTGTGATTGTTTGATTGAGACGTGATGATGTCACTGTGTCCACAGACCTGTGCACGTCCTCAGTACGGGAAGTGGATCAGCTGTTTGACCACGGACTCTGACTGGATGGTGAGACCACAGTGCGTTCGAGGTCCTCTGTGGAAATGATAGTGGTTTGAGCTTCTTCTGTCTCCTGCAGCTGTGCGGTGGAGGTCCGTCTCTGTCCCTGTGGCATCTTCGCTCTCTGTCTCCCACGTCCGTCTTCCCGTTGTCGGGCTGCCAGCGCCACTCCATCTTCCACCAGGACATGGTGATACGTCCACACTTTGACACATTTGTACAGTGTCTCGTGGTGTTGAGGACACAAGTGTTGACGCTTGTCTCTTGTGCTAGATTCTTGCGGTGGGTGAAGGTCCTTTCGTGTCTCACTGTCTTCTGGGCGGCGACGTCAAAGCGCAGATTCCCTGCTCGCTGCAGAGCGTCAACACGCTGCAGCTCAACAGCAACAGCACCGAGAATCAGGTCAGCAAACGCACCGCCTTCAGTCTGAGGGGGGAGGAGAGGGGGCGGGGCTTAAGGTTCAGGAAACAAGAGGAAGTGTTGTCTGTGAACGTCGACTCACCGGGGTGACGGGTACTCGAGTGGTTAAGACCAGTACCCGTGTGCAGAGACATCATGGTCACAAGTGGCTTTGCATAAATGCTTGAATGTAAATGAATGAGGCTCCTCCAGTTCTGGTCACCATGGCAATGACCTCTGACCTCTGTGTGTGTTTACAGGTACTGACTGTGGGAGGAAGCAGCAAACACATCGACGTCTTCACCAACCTGTCGTACAGAGCCTTCTCCCTCAGCTTCTAACACTCACACAGAGCGCCACCTGCTGCTCAAATGCCTGGTTTTAATGTTAAAGGTCATTCTGTAACTTTTCCTTATTAAAATCTCATTTAAAAGAAACATCCGTTGTCATACATGAGAACTCCTGAGTACGACGCCCCCTGGTGGCTGAAATTGAGAACATGGTAAAAGTGACTTCAAAGCTTTTTATTTAGAAAAAAAGTTTTTTTTTTCAGACTGAAAATAAAAATTTAAGTGACTGCGAGCGGTGAAGCGTTCAGGGAACAGGAAATAATAGTTCATATCACATACTCAGGGGGGCGCTAACGAGCACACAAGTGACACGCAGAGAGTCCCTGAACGCATCACCAGTGTGTGTGTGTGGAGTGGGCGGGGCCTCAGGCGGCCGACAGACAGGCCTGGCGGACGCTCTGGGCCCACGTGTTGAGCAGCTCCGTCACAGAGTGTTTGTCAGGAAGCTGCAGAAGTTTGGACGTCATGTTCTTGTGGACGCTCTGCAGGAAGCTGTTTGCACCTGAGACGAGAAGACACACCCTTTCAAAATAAAATCTGTTGATTCAGTAATGATTGTATGTGCTGTGAGCGCCCCCTGCTGCCGAGAGCCAGCCGGAGACACGGGGGCTTAGTGTCTCACCGTACTGCTGTGAGTCGTCAGCCCAGTGCGGACTCTGCTCAGGGTAGTCCACAGGGACGCTGAGCTGCAGCGGGGGGACACTGGGCAGGTTCTTGTCGTCCAGTTTGCAGACCAGGTGAACCGTGCCGTTGTTGCTGCAGTGCGAAGGATCCAGGTTGACCAGGAACTTGACGTCCAGACGTGCCACCTCCCCCTGCAGGACGTTAGGAATAATCTGTCGCTCGTCGTCTTCGTGCTTCCTCTTCCGACCGGAGACGCTGGGACCGCTGAGGGACAGAGGACAGCTCAGTGAGCGCTGTGCGTCCTCTAAAGGAAACCCCGCCCTCTGCTGACACTTACGTGATGGCCGGTCCGTGGATGGCGGTCATGGTGGGGGCAAAGGTTCGGTAAAGGGAGTGGTTAAAGACGGGGGAGCGGATGTTGGCCATGACCACGTCCAGCAGAGGTTGACACAGATACTGCTGTTTGGTGGCCACCGGGGGGGGAGGGGGCGTCGGCTGAACGACCAACAACAAGAAAACAAATGTTTTTATTAAATCACAGTAAGACTGTTGTTATACTGTTACTGTCTGAGGTAACGACCTCTGAACTTTGGTGTGGGACAGTGAGAGAAAGAGTTTGTACTTTGATGTGTCACTCTAATACACACTCATTCTAAATTTGAAAACGTTCCCAAAAAAAAAAACTGCGATTGTTTAAAAAACTGAATATGTATCAAACCCTCGACATAGTTTTGACAAGTCTTGTGATCCGTTTAAAGTTTGAACCACGTTTAACGACACTGTGGCGCTCCAAGGTGGCTCCATCGTTTTTTCCGACCCTTTCCCATTCATGTGAACAGTATGTGAGAAAAGTCATAGCACACCGTTCCTGATCAAACTGCACGTTTTCAGCAGGCACAATAATAATAATAATAATAATAATAATAATAAGAAGAAGACACTAGAGTTTCTCACCACAGCCATGTCGTTCTTCAGCTTCTCTAACGCTATCTCACATTTCTGGAGTGTCCTCAGAGGACACCTGCAGGTCAGAGGGCAGGAACAGAGCAAGTGAATTATGATGCATCGTGGTGCGTTCAGGTGAATCAAGGTGTGTTCAGGTGAATCAGTTACCTCGTGTTTGGATCAGTCAGGATGTTCAGCAGACTCTTCATTTTACTCAGGTCCTTTTTTCTGTCTGAAGACAAACAAATCATAGATCTGACGGTTATTGATCACGGACTGATTGACGAGTTCTGTTGTCATTAGTTTGGAGGCCGACCTTCATTTTTGTCGATCTTATTGATCATTCTGCGCAGAGGCTCGATGTATTTGGACAACTGTTTGAGCTTCTCCATGTACTGTTGATCCTCCAGAGACGACGCTCCAGCTGGACTCATCACTGAGCCGGGGTTACCTGAGACACAGGTGAGACACACAGGACAGATCAGACACACAGTTCTCAAAAGTGAGTGCTAATGAGTGAGCATACCTGGCGTGTTGAGTGGTCCAGGTGAGGGCACCCCATAGTTCTGAGGGGTTCGGGCTGTGGCAGGGCTCTGTGAGGGCTGAGGGGAGGGGCTAGGTTGGAAACCACCTGGTGATGGTGTGGGACCTGAGCTGGAGAGAACACCCGGAAAATGTTTTAAAACATGAGGAAGTTACCTGGCTGAGGGGAAGTTACCTGGCTGAGGAGAGGTTACCTGGCTGAGGAGAAGTTACCTGGCTGAGGAGAGGTTACCTGGCTGAGGAGAGGTTACCTGGCTGAGGAGAAGCTACCTGGCTGAGGAGAGGATACCTGGCTGAGGAGAGGTTACCTGGCTGAGGGGAAGTTACCTGGCTGAGGGGAAGTTACCTGGCTGAGGGGAGGGTACCTGGCTGAGGAGAAGTTACCTGGCTGAGGGGAAGTTACCTGGCTGAGGAGGTACCTGGCTGAGGAGAAGCTACCTGGCTGAGGAGAGGATACCTGGCTGAGGAGAGGTTACCTGGCTGAGGGGAAGTTACCTGGCTGAGGGGAAGTTACCTGGCTGAGGGGAGGGTACCTGGCTGAGGAGAAGCTACCTGGCTGAGGGGAAGTTACCTGGCTGAGGGGAAGTTACCTGGCTGAGGAGAGGTTACCTGGCTGAGGAGAGGTTACCTGGCTGAGGAGAAGTTACCTGGCTGAGGGAAAGTTACCTGGCTGAGGGGAGGTTACCTGGCTGAGGAGAAGCTACCTGGCTGAGGGGAAGTTACCTGGCTGAGGAGAGGTTACCTGGCTGAGGAGAGGTTACCTGGCTGAGGAGAAGCTACCTGGCTGAGGAGAGGATACCTGGCTGAGGAGAGGTTACCTGGCTGAGGGGAAGTTACCTGGCTGAGGGGAGGGTACCTGGCTGAGGAGAGGTTACCTGGCTGAGGAGAAGTTACCTGGCTGAGGAGAAGCTACCTGGCTGAGGGGAAGTTACCTGGCTGAGGGGAAGTTACCTGGCTGAGGAGAGGATACCTGGCTGAGGGGAAGTTACCTGGCTGAGGGGAAGTTACCTGGCTGAGGGGAGGGTACCTGGCTGAGGGAAAGTTACCTGGCTGAGGAGAGGTTACCTGGCTGAGGGGAAGCTACCTGGCTGAGGGGAAGTTACCTGGCTGAGGGGAAGTTACCTGGCTGAGGAGAGGTTACCTGGCTGAGGGGAAGTTACCTGGCTGAGGGGAGGGTACCTGGCTGAGGGGAGGGTACCTGGCTGAGGGGAAGTTACCTGGCTGAGGGGAGGGTACCTGGCTGAGGGGAAGTTACCTGGCTGAGGGGAAGTTACCTGGCTGAGGGGAGGGTACCTGGCTGAGGGGAAGTTACCTGGCTGAGGGGAAGTTACCTGGCTGAGGGGAGGGTACCTGGCTGAGGAGAGGTTACCTGGCTGAGGGGAAGTTACCTGGCTGAGGAGAGGTTACCTGGCTGAGGGGAAGTTACCTGGCTGAGGGGAGGGTACCTGGCTGAGGGGAGGTTACCTGGCTGAGGGGAGGTTACCTGGCTGAGGGGAAGTTACTTGGCTAAGGAGAGGTTACCTGGCTGAGTTTGGCTGTGAGGTCGGGGGCTGGGGCGATGGCTGTGGAGGAGGAGGCATAGACTGCGGTGTTTGAACCTGCACAGGTGACGGCGATGACATCATTGAATGCTGCTGCACCTGTAATTGGACAGAGGAGACACTCAGAGGCGGAGACATAATCACATGTGATTAAGGTCAAGTTGTGGTCACACTCGAGATAAATACCTGCTGCGTCATTGTTTGTCCACTTGTTGCCGTGGCAGCAGCGGCGGCAGCGGCTGCTGCTGCTGCTGCAGCGGCTGCATTTGGAGGAGGGATGGAGGGATTGAGTGTAGCTCGAGGTAGACGGTTAGGAATGGGCATCCCAGGACGAACCAACTTTAAAATTAAGAAACAACAGGTGAGACACACACACACACACACAAACACACACACACAGGTGTGAGCAGGTGTATTTGTATGATTTAACGCACAGCACTGTGGTCAGCTGGGTGTGATCCTGATGTGTTGAGTCACAGTCCCAGATTGTTCACACAGAAAGGGCCTGAGTGGGCGGAGCCTGCAGTCTCACCTGTCCAGGTCCACCAGCTGCGTTGAGCTGAGCCTGTGCTGCCACCTGCTGGGCTTGTTGTGCTGCCTGCTGCGCCTGCTGGACCTGCTGCTGCTGCTGCTGTAGGGCTGCACGGGCCTGCTTACACACACGCACACACAGGATGGATGAGCATGTCTGCATGAGATTTTATTGACAGAAATATAACATCTTACCTTTTACACCTTTTTGAACACAGCGTTAGCGTTTAAACTGATCGCAGCGTTAGCGTTGACACTGATCACAGCGTTAGTATTGACACTGAACGGAGCGTTAGCGTTGACACTGAACACAGCGTTAGCGTTGAAACTGAACGCAGCGTTAGCATTGAAACTGTTCGCAGCGTTAGCGTTGACACTGAACGCAGCGTTAGCGTTGACACTGAACACAGCGTTAGCGTTGACACTGAACACAGCGTTAGCGTTGACACTGATCGCAGCGTTAGCGTTGACACTGATCGCAGCGTTAGCGTAAGCATTGACACTGAACACAGCGTTAGCGTTGACACTGAATGCAGCATTAGCGTTGAAACTGAACGCAGCGTTAGCGTTGACACTGATCACAGCGTTAGTGTTGACACTGATCACAGCATTAGTGTTGACACTGAACGCAGCGTTAGCGTTGAAACTGAAGGCAGCGTTAGCGTTGACACTGAACACAGCGTTAGCGTTGACACTGAACGCAGCGTTAGCGTTGACACTGAACGCAGCGTTAGCGTTGACACTGAACACAGCGTTAGCGTTGAAACTGAACGCAGCGTTAGCATTGAAACTGTTCGCAGCGTTAGCGTTGACACTGAACGCAGCGTTAGCGTTGACACTGAACACAGCGTTAGCGTTGACACTGAACACAGCGTTAGCGTTGACACTGATCGCAGCGTTAGCGTTGAAACTGATCGCAGCGTTAGCGTTGAAACTGATGACAGCGTTAACGTTGACACTGAACACAGCATTAGCGCTGACACTGAACGCAGCGTTAACGCTGACACTGAACGCAGCGTTAGCGTTGAAACTGATCGCAGCGTTAGCGTTGAAACTAAACGCAGCGTTAGCTTTGAAACTGATAACAGCGTTAGCGTTGACACTGAACGCAACGTTAGCGTTGACACTGAGCGCAGCATTGAAACTGAACACAGCGTTAGCGTTGACACGGACTACTACTACTGACTAGTTGTGTAAATTAGTAAAGCAGTTTAACAGCCTTGTTAACGCCACAATAACCCAGGATAAAGACAGTTATTCAGACTGTTGATGTCCGTGTTAGTTGCTTCTCTACACTTTACATTCATGTTCTGCTTTGGTCCTCACCAAAGCTTTTAGATTTACAGATGTTTGTTTTCATCTTCCTCTCACATCACTGTGATGTGAACCATGTCATCAGTGAACTCAGTCTCACCTGGAACGCCTGGATCTTGAGCTGCTGTTGCTGCTGCTGCTGCTGCTGCTGCTGACTCAGTGTGCTGATGGGAATGTGCTGAGCAGACGTCATTTGTCCAGACATAGACTGAGGAACCATGCCAGGCTGCTGCTGTTGCTGCTGAGAGTGAGGAGGCATCTGCCCTGGCTGACCCTGAACCACCTGCTGCTGCTGCTGCTGCTGAACCATTTGCTGGATGGACTGAGCCTGAGCTTGAGCTTGGGCTTGGGCTTGGGCTTGGGCCTGAGCCTGAGCTTGGGCT
This sequence comes from Solea solea, assembly GCF_958295425.1. Taxonomy (NCBI): domain Eukaryota; kingdom Metazoa; phylum Chordata; class Actinopteri; order Pleuronectiformes; family Soleidae; genus Solea; species Solea solea. Next base: position 25,509,991 of record NC_081149.1, read on the forward strand.
TGGGCTTGGGCTTGAGCTTGAGCTTGGGCTTGGGCTTGGGCTTGAGCTTGAGCTTGAGCTTGGGCATGCTGCTGCTGCTGCTGCTGCTGGAGCTGCAGCTGCACCATTTGCTGCTGCTGAATCCTTGTCTGGTGCATCTGCAGGCACAGGAGTAAGGAGTTCACATAGTTTCTTTACCAGAAGGTACCAGAGTGTTGTGTTTCTGTGTAAACGGCAAATACAAAGATGATATCATAGTTCCGCCTCTATCTGTGTCGTTGTTGTTGTCATCATCAAACATGTGGTCTTAATCATGTTTGATGATGTGGTCTAAACCAACCTTTTTCTGTCTTCTTCTATGCTCTTGATTGGTCAGTTGTCTGTCTGGTCAGTTGTCTGTCTGGTCAGCTCAGAAGGAGATTGTGTTAAAGCGCTCCCTGTGTTTTACAGTGTTACATGTGGTGTTAGCATGTTATCATGCATGTGTACCTGGTTCTGCTGTTGGTTCGGTTGTTGCTGCTGGTTCTGTTGCTGTTGCTGCTGTTGCTGCTGCTGGAGCTGCTGATTCTGGTGGTGCTGTTGCTGCAGCTGCTGTTGCACCCTTAGCTGCTGCTGCACCTGGAACTGCTGCTGGATGGCAGCATTCTGCTGCTGCTGCTGCTGCTGCTGGAACTGTTGAAACTGGATTGTCTGCTGCTGCTGCTGCGACTGCACCTGCACCATCTGCTGCATCGGCATCTGACCTGGAACCCCGACTACACAGGGAGTGAGAAGCAAATGAACAACTGACCCGGTCCACCAATGGCTCTGAACCAGACTAATGAAGAGTTCTGGAGGCTAAAACACACACAACGTGCCAAGGCAAAGAAAATGCAAGACTCAGCTGCACAGACTCAGCCTGCGGCACAGACTCAGCTCCAGCAAACACACAGCACAGAGGAAACACACTCACTGGCTTGTGGGTTTCCAGCCACACCTGCCATGGCATGCTGACCTATCTGCATCCCCATGCCACCCACTGGAGCACCAGGAGGGCGGGGCCCCATGCCCCCTCCTACCCCCGTCAGGTTAGTCAGGGTATTCATGGGATCTAGCAAAGGTAGACAACAGATCATGTAACGCAGCTCCGACATGCACAGCAGAGATAATGAACACACCATGAGTGTGGTAGTGACAGGTCAGGTCCAGCAGGGGGCAGAAAAACAGCAAAGAAAAACATGAGAAGACAACAACAACAAAAACCTACTTACCAGGACCACCGCCCATGTTCTTCTTCTCTGTAAACAACACAATATTGTTCATTGATCAGTCATAATTATAGTAGTGTCCAGCTCACCAACGGACACAGACACACACACACACACATGTTCAGGTCAAATACATACGGATGTCTCTGAAGTGTATAATCAGTCTCGCCACCAGAGATAAATATTCCTCCTAAATAAAGAAAACACAAAGACTTTCATTAAAGAACATTCATGACCTGCTGATGCTGAACCAGTGTGACACAGAACCAGTGTGAGGTTTCCTCTCTGGACTTTGGTGTGGGAGAGTGAGTGGTTCTCAGCAGCAGGTGGCGCTGACAGCACTTACTCTGGACTTGGCTTTGACATACACGTGGTTCTCCATGTCGTTGCTGGACTTGTTGTGTGCAGTTCCTGCTTTTCTCATGGCCTCATCTCTGGAAGTGAACACATGAATGAATATTAACCATCACCACATGGTTACAATATTCACTTCTTAGCTTAGCTCCTCCCACCAGATGAGCGTGGACAGACAAACAGATGACGTGAGACAATTCATCCTCTCATCTCCCACACACACACACACACAGAGACAGCTTGTTCTGACCGGGTCACAAACCCTAACCCTTCTCTGTGCAGGCCAGTGTGCTGACCACTTCACTAAAGAACTAAATAATAATAATGCTGATGATGATAATGAAATCATGATTTCTGTGTTTTAAGTCTAACAAAAACATTACAAATCAAATCAAAACTCTTATTGTTGTTCAGTTTAATCCGGATCAAATGTTGCTCCTACATGATGAGATCATCATGAGTTATAACGTGTGTTAGTAAGTACTAGTATTAGTGTTAGTTAGTGGTACTACAGTCATCAGTGTGTCATGAAACACGTTCTAAAAGCCGTGCTAACTCTGCCCTGACCCCTGACCCGTGCTAACACAAACACCGGGCAGGAGGTGACGCTTTTTCCCAGACGCGCAACATTAGCTTAGCTTAGCTTATGGGTCTGGCTGCTAAAGATGAAGAGGGAACTCTTTAAGGTCAAAGATGAACGTCTCACATCTGAGCGACGACCTTCTGCCGGAACTGTGGACTCCTCCAGTCACTGTCCGGTCCCGGGACTTCCATGACCGAACGGATTCTGCGTTTTTCCACCAACGTGATTGTTTTTCTTCTGCTCTTCCTTCTTCCGCTCCAAACAAAATGGCGGCTCTTTGCTCCGCCTTCCAAGTAGGTCTAACTTTTTTTCTTTAAAAAAATAAAAAGCTTTATTAACATAAGAATGATGACAAACTCACATAAAAACAAAACCAATCACAACTCCTATAAGAACCAATAAGAAGGAATTATAACCGTGACACAATTTTAAACAAACAAACAACACATTTAAAATGAAGGAAAGAATGAAAAGTGAAAAATAGAAAAATAAATAAAAGAAAATAAAAATAAACAACCAAACAAGGGGTTTAGGAAAGGTTCAATTCTTCTAAAGAAATATACAGTTTATTTGCAAGGGGACTATTTATTTGTTTCAGGGGTTTTTATTTTTTTATTTTATATTAACACACTGACATGTGTTAATATTTCTGCTCAACTGGATTAAAATGAGTTAAGGTTTGAACTCAGAGTTTGTTGAACCTGCTTTCTGAAACCGGCCCCAGGGTTATCGCTATCATACACCGTGGTTTGCAGTGTTTAGGCAAAGATTATGGTACAAAGAGTTAACGGTCGCGCCTCTTACATAATTATCGCTCTCTGATTGGCTCTGGCGGTTTCCCGTGAATGTACACGTGATTCCCGCCGTCACTATCAGCTTGGAAACAGACAGGACAGGAGTGGCAGACAGGAGGCCACAGTATATCTGCAACTGCAAGGGTAAGTCAGCGAGACAGATTTTAATATTAATATGATGTCATTTGCAGTAACATTTATATTTGTGTTGTGTTGTGTTTTACTTTTGTTTTAGTTCATGTTGTTGTGTTTTAGTTGTGTTTTAGTTCATCTTGTTGTGTTTTAGTTCATGTTGTTGTGTTTTAGTTGTGTTTTAGTTCATGTTGTTGTGTTTTAGTTCATGTTGTTGTGTTTTAGTTGTGTTTTAGTTCATGTTGTTGTGTTTTAGTTTATGTCACGTTCACTCGATCAGTCCAGTTCAGTCCAGTTCATTTCACGAGGAGACGCCCACAGTCCCTTGACAAGGCCGAGGGCCTGGAGACAGACTTTTCCTTTTTCGTCTGGTGTTTGTGCGACACTAGATTGCCGAGTCATCCTACTGTTTTAAATTTAGCTGCAGCTCAGGATTCATTCTGTCCTCATGTCTGTCCGGATGCTAAGTTCAGCGTCGGTTCAGACTCTGACGATAATTGATGTTTATTTTTACGTGCTTTTATTGCGATGTGTAAGAGTCGTGGCATCCATCAGACAGACAGAGACATGTGAATAATAATAAATAAATGAGTGGTTTATCATCCTTTAAATCCTCTACTAGAACCAGGAGCAGCCACAGAGAAGCGCGGGTTCTTGTGCTGTCCTCCCATGTTTGGGTCTTCACTGAGGTCACTCTGATGAAATGATGTTTTGTTTGTTACAGAGTTGAACGTTGGACCCTGAAGGCAGCATCATGGGTAATTTTCATAGTGAGGAGATGAGGGGGTCTATGCGGAGTGAAATGGACATCTTTCTGCAGTACGTGAAGGACGGTCCGGACCTCACAGTGGACAAGAACATTGTGATGTTCTGCGGTCTTGAATCTTCAAAGAAACTGAAGGGACACTTTGAGAAGAGGAAGTCACAAAGTTTCCCCACCGCAGACTGGATCAAGAGGTTAGCCGAGGTGCTCGCCGGTCTCGTCCTGGATCCCAAACTGGCTGGACTGGGAGCCCTGTCTGTGGCCATCACCATTGACATCCTCTCAGCTTCTCCTGATGGCACACAAAAAGCCCTGGAGAAGGTGTTTGCAGACCAAAAGGCCAACACGGTCTGGAACCTGGTGGACGAGTGCCTGAAGAGGTGCAGGGCGTACATTGACGATGGAGACAAGCTCAGGAGTAACATCGGCCGGAACGAGGTGGAGCTGAGCGCCGCGCTCACCACGCTGAAGAACTCCATGTTGGCAGAGAAACAGATTTCGTCTCAGGCCGTGAGGGCCTGGGTCAACGGAGTGGCCTTCCACATCCAAATGATGATCCACCTGGTGAGACTCGGAGGAATCTCCAACTATGATCCAGTCACTCGATACCTGACCATTTACCAGAAAGAAGTGGACCAAGTGTTAAAGCAGCACAGAGTCATGATCGAGAGCAAGTGTTGGTGTAAGATGAATAGTGAAATGGAAGCTTTCTCCATGCAGCCTGCTACTCAGTTTCTGGTGGATGAAGATTCAGTTCCTCATTTGTTTGATGACGGCGACTACGACACGCATTTGAAAGCCTTTTACGAGCACAGGTATGGCCGACAGGAGAGCGCCATCAAGCAGTACTTCAGAGACGTAGAGCAGAACCTGCACGGACTGGTTCATCAGGAAGGCAAATTCAGGGTCGAGTGAGAGAGCGAGAGGAGCTTTTAAAGGGACAGTTGTGGATGTTGAAGTGTGGAAGGATAACCCACTAACTCACTAATCCACTAACCCTGACCTGTAGTGTTTGTTACTGCAGGAAGCCACTCACTGTCCCACACCAAAGACATGTTTTGTGTCATCTTTAGTTTTAGTTGTTATCCTTTCAAAATAAAATGCATGTTTTTGTTTTATCTTTTGTTTGTTATCCTTTCAAAATAAATACATGTTTAGTGTTATCTTAAAGTTTTTAGTTATCCTTTCAAAATAAAATAGATGTTTTGTGTTTTCTTAAAGTTTTAAATATCCTTTCAAATTAAAATATGTTTAGTGTTATCTTAAAGTTTTGGTTGTTATCCTTTCAAATTAAAATATGTTTAGTGTTGTCTTAAAGGTTTAGTTATCCTTTCAAAATAAAATATATGTTTAGTGTCATCTTAAAGTTTTAGTTGTTATCCTTTCAAAAAAGATACATGTTCTCTGTGACGAACAATAAGTCGTGATATAATAATCAATACAGTGTCAGAGTTAACCTTTGATCAGTTTATTAGAAACTTATAACAAAACAGAGAGGGGGCGGAGCCACATGGACCACAAGAAGGTCAAAAGGTCATATTTTCACTCTGACCTCTGATTTGTACCTCAAGCCGGGAGTCTTTCATTATGAGGACTTTCATTATGTCCTCATAATGACAATAAAACTTCTTGATTCTTGATTGGTCAACTGCACAGTATCCACACAACCAATCAGGAGGCAGCAGGCGGAGCCAGGAACAGTTACATATTTACATGTACACACTCATACAATGAGAGTGACCTCTAGTGGACACATGAGACATGTCAGATGAGAGGGGAAGAACAGAGGGTGACCAACAAGCTGGTGAGAGAGAGAGGTTTATGAGCCTGAGAGAGAGGGACAGAGAGAGAGGGACAGATTAGTGAAGTTGCATTATTATTTTCTGATAGAGATTTTCAGAATAAAAATGAGAAACAGGATGTTGTAAAATCACAGGAAGTTTGTCTCTTACCTTCAGTCCACTGGTGTCCACAGGTTTTCCGTCTCTGCGTACACTCAGCAGGTGAACTTGTCCACTGTGTGGATATCCCTCCTCCACCTCTACGTGGCACACTATCACTGCAGACTTAAGGTAGACCAGCAGACGCTGAGCGGGACGCCAGTCGATGGCAAAACTGGACCAACACAAGAGACACATGAGACACAGGAGACACAGCTGTCCAACATGTGTCTCCTTCATTGTCTTACCTGGACCTCAGGGTTTGAATCTCTGACAACAGCTCAGTCTGACCCACGTAACACTGCATCACCTCCAGCAGGGCGGCGCTCACCTCCCAACGACGGCCACACACACAACTCTCTACCAGGCCGGACATGCTGTCACTCACCTGAGGAGACAAGGAGGTGAGGAGAGAGGAGACAAGTAGGTGAGGAGAGAGGAGACAAGGAGGTGAGGAGAGAGGAGACGTCCAGCGTCCTCACCTTCAGTCTGAAGTGGTCATCTGAACTCCAGATGATTGACAGCATCAGTGGGTCCAGCTCTCTGGATGACACAGAGCAGGGGCGTGGCCTCAGCGCCACACAGAGCTCTAATTGGTTGATGGACAGCAGCTCGACCTGCATGACGTTCTGTGCAGCAGAGACACGAACCTGCAACCTGAACAGGAAGTAGAGTCTGTGAACAGGAAGTCATGGGCCATTTCTCAATATCCGTACTTGTGAACACGTCATCAGCCTCAGTCCAAGTGCTGTTCCAATTCTCAAGTGAGCGAACAGTGAGAACGGTTCTCAAACACGGAAGTGTTCTCGCTCCGCCCATTTTTACCAAGTATGCATCAGGTGGTGACTTAAGCGTACTTGAGAAAGCCATGTATCCCAGAATGCATTTCGGCGGAACACAGCAGCAGATAATACAAATATGAACCTGAAATAAATATTTTTCACTGTCCCGGAACGTTTTTAAGAGAGAAATGAGTCATTTAGAATTCAAACATGTGGTTTGTGTATTAAGATCTGACGTATTTATAGTTTGGCAGCGACGTTTGTCGGAGGTGATAAGCTTGCGTACTTGAGTATTGAGAAAGGGCCAGAGTCTGAACAGGAAGTCACGTCAGGGAACAGGAAGTAGAGTCTGTGAACAGGAAGTCCCTTACCCGTCTCTAACTTGCTGCCAGCTGATCAGCTGACCGAGCACTGCTTCAGACTCCACCCTCAACTTAGTCAGCTGACGATCACACAACTGCAGTGCATTCTGGGCCTTCAACAGTGATGCCTCCAGCTGTTCACAGTGCTGCCTCTGAAGGAGACAAGGAGAGGAGACAAAGATGATGTTGTGTGTGAGTGTGTATACACACCTTGTTGTGTAGCTGCTGCATCATTTGTGTGTGTGTATACACACCTTGTTGTGTAGCTGCTGCATGACTTGTGTGAGTGTGTGTCGTCTGTTGTGGATGTGTTGAACTCTGTCCTGTAAAGATCTGAGCAGATTCTCCGTCTCCTCCACCACAGACCTGTTCTGCTCCTTCAGGTACTTCCACCTGCTCCGAGCCCCGCCCTCTGATCCACACACACACAAACACACACACACACACACAGTGAGGTGTTTTGTACCGAGTGTGTACTGAGCGTGTACCGAGTGTGTAGCGAGTGTGTAGTGAGTGCATACCAGGCTGTGTGGGACAGGCCTGAGTCAGCAGTTGTTGGACAGACTCCAGACCTTCCAGAAGAGACACCATTGAGTCCAAGACAAACAGCTGACGCCACAACACTTTCTGAACACGACGACTGTCCTACACACACACACACACACACACACATCATTTATTATAAGTGTTCACATGTCATGTATAAATGTGAACATGCGATAAAGTAATTAATAAATTAAACCTGGTCACTGACGTTAATGTAAACCTGGTCAATGACGTTAATTTAAACCTGGTTAATGACGTTAATGTAAACCTGGTCACTGACGTTAATGTAAACCTGGTCACTGAAGTTAATTTAAACCTGGTCACTGACGTTAATGTAAACCTGGTCAATGACGTTAATTTAAACCTGGTTAATGACGTTAATGTAAACCTGGTCACTGACGTTAATTTAAACCTGGTCACTGAAGTTAATTTAAACCTGGTCACTGACGTTAATGTAAACCTGGTCAATGACGTTAATTTAAACCTGGTTAATGACGTTAATGTAAACCTGGTCACTGACGTTAATTTAAACCTGGTCACTGACGTTAATGTAAACCTGGTCACTGACGTTAATTTAAACCTGGTCACTGACGTTAATGTAAACCTGGTCACTGACGTTAATGTAAACCTGGTCACTGACGTTAATTTAAACCTGGTTACTGACGTTAATGTAAACCTGGTCACTGACGTTAATTTAAACCTGGTCACTGACGTTAATTTAAACCTGGTCACTGACGTTAATGTAAACCTGGTCACTGACGTTAATTTAAACCTGGTCACTGACGTTAATGTAAACCTGGTCAATGACGTTAATTTAAACCTGGTTAATGACGTTAATGTAAACCTGGTCACTGACGTTAATTTAAACCTGGTTAATGACGTTAATGTAAACCTGGTCACTGACGTTAATTTAAACCTGGTCACTGACGTTAATGTAAACCTGGTCACTGAAGTTAATTTAAACCTGGTCACTGACGTTAATGTAAACCTGGTCAATGACGTTAATTTAAACCTGGCCACTGACGTTAATGTAAACCTTGTCACTGACGTTAATTTAAACCTGGTCACTGACGTTAATTTAAACCTGGTCACTGACGTTAATGTAAACCTGGTCACTGACGTTAATTTAAACCTGGTCACTGACGTTAATGTAACCCTGGTCACTGACGTTAATGTAAACCTGGTTACTGACGTTAATTTAAACCTGGTCACTGACGTTAATGTAAACCTGGTCACTGACGTTAATGTAAACCTGGTTACTGACGTTAATTTAAACCTGGTCACTGACGTTAATGTAAACCTGGTCACTGACGTTAATTTAAACCTGGTTACTGACGTTAATGTAAACCTGGTCACTGACGTTAATTTAAACCTGGTCACTGACGTTAATGTAAACCTGGTCACTGACGTTAATGTAAACCTGGTCACTGACGTTAATTTAAACCTGGTTACTGACTGTGAGGTAGAGAACCATCCGGGCTGCTTCAGCAAAGTCTGGATGTTCAGAGTCTCCACAGTGGTCCAACAGAACCGGGTCACAGCGCTGCAACACACTGACACACACACACACACAAACAGACACAGGCAGACAGCGTTAGCTTTAGCTTCATTTAGCTTTCAAAAGCGACCGTCAGCTCGGCTGATTGTCGCGTATTTGGACACGTCTGACGTAAAGTGTCGGTCTGATGTGTGAACATTCACTACACATTTATAAAAGCTTAATTTAATGTTTAAACTGTCGTATTTTGTCGGACTTACGCTTCAGCCATTCCCGCTTTCAAACCGCCGTCACCTGTCCTCTGATTGGTCAGCTCGCTCCGTGACGTCATGCACACGCTATTTTCTTAGTTTTTTTAAAGAAAACTTTATTCTGAGTGTCTTCGAAGAACAACATGATTGAAAAAATAAAGCACAACAGAAACAACGACACCCATAAAAGTAATACAATCAAAATTCATCATAAACAAAAAACAGCGTGTTTTGTTAATGACACACATACACACACACACACACACAGCTGCGCAAAGTGCGTAAGTCCTCAGGTCACGTGACCTGACGTAACTGAGGAGTAATCTCTGCAGCAGAGAAGCTAACGGCTAACAGCTGAGCTAACAGTAATCACACACACACACACACACACACTCAGCAGAATGAGAAAGTCCGCGGCAAAACGGTGACGTTATTCAGGTAAACTTTATAATTTCACTGCGAGCGCGCGTACACACACACACACCGCTGCTAAATGCTAACACACAGCTAACAGACTTAGCTAGCTCTGCTAACTCTGGTGTGTGCGCGTGTATGTGTCTTAAAGGAAGCATCTCGACCTTGTCTGATGTGGTCTACATGTAGTGGACTTGGTTCTGGACCTGGTCCAGTGTTAACCATGTTGTGTTTGTGTGTTTCAGAGTGATCGTGTGTGTGGGTTCTGTCAACAGCAGGATGTCCATCCCTGCCCCACCACCTCCTCCTCCACCAGGGGGCCCCCCACCTCCCCCCACCTTCAGCCAGGTGAGGAGCCTCTCTCACACACGGTACACTAATGTTAATGTAACGTTCACCTCCACAGTGTGTGAGCTCAGGGGGCGGGGCTTAGCCAGCGTCCTTCATTAGGCCCTCAGTGTGACAGTGGCAAAGATAATAAATAATAATCTGTAATAATCTGCAGCCACGTCTGACAAATAATCCCCAATCCTCACATACTGGGATCAATTGGTCAAATAGTCCACAATCCAGGATGTGAGGTGAGGGTCCATTCCAGCGTGCATGTTCTAAAGTGCCGACTGTGGAGAAATCAAACATGATCCTCACAGAGCTCCCAGACTTCACCAGGTGAGAAAGAGCTCTGTCCTGCAAATCCATGACAGCGTCATCCACCCCAATGCTGGTCTGGGGTCCATCGCTGGTCTCGCCATAGGGTGAAGATGAAACCAGGATCTTCGTCCACCGGCCTGTAGCTGTTGAGGTCTTCCAGGTCTGTGATACTCTCCCCAGTTTCAGGTTCATGGTGAAGATGATCCCCATAATCCTGCACAGGATCTGAGGAGCCTGGAACTGATGCCGTCAGGACCTGCAGTCTTCCTTACCTTGATCTTCTTGAGCTCTTTTCTCACCTGGTCAGGTGTGAAGGACAGATTGTAGGGGGTGCGTTGTTTGTGGGAGGGTGCTGGAGGTTGAACAGTGGTGATGCAGATGAAAGGGTTGCAGCAGGGCCGGCTGGGTCGGGGGAGACTGAATAAATTGAGGTCATTAGCTCTGGTCCCTTGTGGTCAGAGATCGACTTTATTCTGCTGCAGCTGATTGTCCATCTTCCTCCTGTAGCGGTCCTTCATTCCTCCACATGATCTTTCTCCTCAGCTCCTTCTGTACAGTCTTTAGCTCCTCCTTGTTTGCTGACCTAAAAACTGCTCCTTAAGGAGAGTCTTTATGTCAGGATTAATCCAGGATTAGTTGTTAGAGAAACACAGTGCTGTCCTGGTTATTATTCTGAGGTCATTATCTAGTGTTCATGTGTAAAAACGTGACACAGTGACCAGTGGTCACCGGTGGTCACCAGTCTCACCCTCTGTGTCGTTCTCAGGCCAACACCAGCCCTCCACAGCTGACCAGGGAGGAGGTCAAAGGTCGTGGCGCCCTGCTGTCTGACATCTGTAAAGGTACCGAGTTGAGGAAGGTGTCGGTGGTGAACGACCGCAGCGCTCCGCTGCTCGACAGTAAGACTCAAACACCAAAGAGCCAAACACCAACCACAGAGCACCCATACATTCGCTTATTCCAATACCTGCACCAGCAGCAGAGCCAGCCCAAACAGCAGGGGGCGCCGTCTGAGGAGCAGCACAACAAGACGTCCCTGGAGAGTAAGACATTCACCTTAGCTGTGTCTCAATTCAGGGTCTGGGTCCTGTGAAGTGTGCAGCCGAGGGAGGAGACGACTCCCTCGGCTGCACATTCAGGAGGAGACAGACGTCCTGCACTGTTGAAATGAGACGTCTAAATGCTGCCCTCTACAGTTCAAAGTCCTGAATCACAGACTGTTGATTTAAAGCCCACATAGACCGGAAGCTCCAATTAACGCTGCGTTTGTGTGTGTGTATCTGCGTCATGACCTCGTTTATGAAAGCCTAAAGTTTCAGAACAAACAGTTCAGCCACTGCTGAGAAAATAGTGTTGTATTGTTTTCCTGGGCTCTGCAAAGCGGATCGGCACTTCCTTAATTTGATGTCGTCATCAGAAATCCTCACCACTCCTCTCACCACCGTAGCGCCTCCTGGTGCGGCACTAGTCCGGGCACATCCGGTTGCGTACATTCAACCGCAGAAGAAGAAGAACTACTCTCGTTGTAGCTGCTGAGATGCAGAGCATCCACCGTGCCAGAGGGGGAGCTGTGTACCTGAGAGCTGGCCTATCTATTATGTCACTTCCAGGTACCTGGCCAATCACAGGACAGTAGGAAAGCTCTCATTGGCTGGCCAATCACAACACAGTCCACGTTCTGGGGGTGTGGTTTTGGTCTGAGACAGCGAGGCTAAAGAGAGCGTCAGTGGGGAGATATTTTGATCGGCTCGTTTGCAGCGATTAGGAGGTTTTTAATCATGAAAACAAGTTAATATATGTAAGTAGACCTCCATAACTAACATATATGTGTGATACAAGCATTCTATGTCGCCTTTAAGCTCTAATCAACTGAAACCTCCCATAATTTACACACATGTGACGTAAAATAAAGACATTTAAAATAGGGTTTATGTTTTAACACAGTTAATATTATTTTAGTAAATGTCATGTTTCTCACACTGAGACAAACTATTGTTAATGTTTTTAACCTGGAAATGTATTAACTTTATTTCTACAACAATATTATAATTATCGATTATTCACCTGTTGCAACTTATTCTCTTTAATCATTCAATAAAATGAAGAATCAGCAGAAAAGACTGATAAAAAGCTTCAAAATGATCAATAATTAAATAATAATAATAATGATAATAATAATAATAATAATAATATAATAATAATAAAAACTGGCATGCAAAGATTTCTGGGATGTCCTCCACTGTGAAGGACACACAAATGTCTCCCTCAAACATGGAGACGACAATTCGTGTGGCAGCTGGGACACGCCGACGGCAGTGACGCATTTTGACAACATCCAGACAACAAATCCACACTATCCACACTATCCAGGATCCACACCCTGGAATGAGACAGCTCTTCTCTCAGACTCCAGGCTGTCTGCAGGGAGCTGAGGGTCAGAGATCACCGGTCGGCCACGCCTCCTCTTCACAGGGAATAAACGAAATCCAACCATTGACTCACCAGCAGGGGTCAGTGTTCAGAAAACACAGACTTCATGTCAGTCACATCAGTCTAACCTGCAGGGGGCAGCACTCACATGTCGTTACTGTGGAGCGTACGCAAAATCCCGCCTCAGTGGAATTTACGATCGTTCTAGATCTGAACAACACGAGACGCAATGTCGCAAACGTTTTCAAAATAAGGCATTTTGAACCCGTTAAAATGCCACTGTAGTTTTAAAAGTCTCTTGTTTGTCCACACTAAAAAGTGTGACATGAGCAGCAGGTGGCGCACTTCCCAACAGGACTCTTCATTTCAGTAAAATACAGACTTGTGAATGAAAGTGAGTGAAAACTGTTGTCGTGTGTTTTCATCTCATCTCATTTCCTCCAGCAGTTTTTGATGTAGTCACCTGACATTACCTGGGTCCCGCCTTCTGTTGTGTGATGTCATCGCTGTGACTGTGTACTGTAGTGACATCTAGCCCTCAGGAGGGGGAGCACTTGCTCACCTGTCCAATGGTTGTGGTTCTCAGAGCCTAAAAGAGGCAGAGTAGCAACAGTAGGAGGAGCCACTGTGGGTGGAGTTCCCAAACTGCAGCCATTTCCAGGTGCAGAGTTGTGTCATGTGATCACTGTTTGATTCTTTGATTTTAAGTTTTTAAATGACCTGTAACATTATTTATTTGCAGATGTCCCACCTGGACGTCCGCCCTCCACCAGAGCCGCTGCGCCCCGCCCTCCCCGTCATCACCACAACAACACTAATGACTCCTCCCCTCAGGCATCATCGCCCTTGGAGACCAGTCACTCCCAGCGTCCTTTGCTCCTTTCTCCCTCCCCCCCCTCCACTGGCACGAAGCATGCTTCCTCTGCCCCTCCTCCCCCTTTCTGTCGCCGTGGCAACGCCCCCTCCCCTCCCACCTCCGCCTCCTCCTACAGAGAGAAGCCGCTCCCACCCACACCAAACAGCACCCCGCCCCTCCCCTCAAAACCCCCCCCATCTCCTGGCAACAACAGACGTCCTCCCATCTCAGGAGCTAACCCCGCCCCTTACACGCCTCCCTCCACGCTGGCCCCGCCCCCTCAGCATTACCACATCACCAACGGTCTGACAGGAAGTGGTGGCGAAGCAGCGCCCGAGCTGCCGCATCGTCACAACTCCCTCAGCAACAAGAGGCCCGCCCCTTCACCTGGAGGCCACACACCCACCCGAGGCCCCGCCCCGCCTCCTCCCCCAGCCTCGCCCACCCCCTCCCAACAGGGTGCCAACAGGCCGCCGCCCCCAGTCAGAGAGACTGCAGGTCGAGGAGCAGGTGAGAGTTAAGCTCTGATGTCACAGTGATGTCATCATGCATGAGGTGCATTATGGGAGGATCCTGATCACTTCAATCGTAACATGTATTGATCTCTCCTCAGCTCCTCCTGGTCTGTCATCGACCTCGAAGGCAGGGACAAGAGAAGCCCCGCCTCCTCCGCCTCCACCTTATAGGATACTTGGTAGCCCCTCTCTCTCCTCTGACCCCCCCACCAGAGGAAAACCTCCTCCCCCGCCCACCCGCACTCCTGCTGCTCCTCCCCCGCCTCCTCTCCGTAACGGACACGCCCCCTGCCCCTCCATCTCTCGTTCATTTGTGGGTGAGTCGTCACATCTTGTCCAATCAGAACACAGCAGCTGTTATTGATTAATTTATTAGTGAAGCTGAAATAGTGATATTATTGTTTAGTGTTAGCACAGTCTGTGTACTGTCCCGTAATTGTGTGATCATGTGACTCCGCCCTCCTGCAGACGACTTCGAATCCAAGTATTCGTTTCATCCACTGGACGATTTCCCGCCTCCTGATGACGTCAGACATTTTACTAAGATCTACCCGAGCAGAGCCAACAGAGGTACACACACACACACACACACACACACACACACACACACACACACACACACACACACAGATGTGAAACTGTGATAAGAGTTTTGTCTTTGTTTCTTCAGTGACGAGAGGAGCTCCACCCCTTCCTCCTGTTGGGAGGTGATGCATGAACACACTCACGCACACACGAAGCAGAGGAGTGAGTTCAGTTGCTACGTTAGCTTTAAACCAGTGACATCGCTGTGAGCACAGAAGCCACGCCCCCACCACCACCACCGCCTATCATCTGTCTCTATGCTAAGCTAACCATGTTCTCAACTAAATGTGTGGGACAGATGCACCTTAACACAAAGTCAGACCTGGATCCAGGTCAGGATCTGGTTCTAGACCTGGATCCGAGTCTGGACCTGGTCTTACTGTAAACAGCGTTTCTGAGTGATTTTCAGGTGAAACTATATTTAAAGATTCTGATATTTTCTTTGTGAACATTAAAGTTGGATGTTGCAGAAATATTAGTCGTGTTAATAAACGTCGTAATTGTGCCATAAATGTTAGCGTCGTAGCATCAAACAGCGTCAAAAATAAAGTTGTGATGTTTTGAAAACAAGTTTGGTGACGAGAGAAACCTGAAGAAAATGAACTTGTGACGTCCCTGAACCCTGTCCTGTGATTGGTCCCTGAACCCTGTCCTGTGATTGGTTGTGACGCCTTGTTGCTGAACTGCATTTTGGGTATGTTGCTTTGTAAACTTGTCTGCTCGCAGTATATCGTCGTCATGGTTACAGAAACATTAGCAACTGTTGGTTTGAAGTCGGCCATGACCATCTTTAGCCACGCCCACTGTATTTTTACATGGCGTTGTTAATGAATCAAAGTCATGTAACCTCACTTCACCTCTGTTGTTTTGTTTGAATTTTATTACGAAAGAACAAAAGTTTAAATCGTTTCGTTGTTTTTTGATTTTTGCCTTAACAACTGCATGAACACAATAAACTGCTTCCTGTTGCATCACTTCCTGTTTGTCTTTACTGTTCAGGTTCTGTCCTTCGTCATGAAGACCATCGTTTGACTCTGACATCATTATTAGACATGTTTCATAACTTTATCACCACACACTCTCAAAGTAAAAAAGAAAGAAAATATGATTCAATCATTAGAGTCCATCTATGCTACAGTCCCGTCTCCGAACACTTGGCGGCGTACCTTTCATTCTTCCGGTTCAGAGGTCATATTTCCGGAAGTACACGCTCGGTCCTCGTTGTTTCCGTTCAGCTCGAAATCAACACGATGGCGGACAGTAACGTGATTCCGCTGCCGCGGACGGAGCGCCGAGAAGCGGCCATGAAGAGAGCGAAGCCCGGCAGGTTTGACCCGGAGAAGGAGGAGGTGAAGCGGCGGAGGAACGCGGAGAGTGTGGCAGCGCTGGGGCAGCGGGACAGCGGCGTGAAGCTGCTGGAGGAGCTGGTGTTCGGGACCGAGGACGAGCTGCTGCACAGGCTGCTGGAGGTGACGCTCTCACCAGACTCCACTCGTAAAAGTGTCGATTTAAAGTTTTTGTTACGTGAGCGCATGTGTTCCTGCGCGGCAGAGCCTCGTGAATACACCGTTGTATTCGTTAGTGATTTCTGTTCAATCCGGCTCACCTGTTTTACTGTTCTTTATCACTTAAGCATTTATTGGTAGTGGTAAGTTTGGTGAAGTCAGAAAGTCACCCGAGCGGCTGTGTTTAAAACGTCACTTCCTGTCATTGAGGAGAAGGAAGAAGAGGAGGAGCCAACTGGAGCTGCTGTGGCCGAGGATAAAGATGAAGAATCACCTGACAACGAGGATCATCATCATCATCAGCAGCAGCAGGGAATGGCGAGGAAGGGTGTCTGGGTGGATGAGGATGACGAGCTAGAGGAAGAGTGAGTATGTGTGTGTGAGAGACAGGTGGAGGGCTGTGATTGTGGGCGGAGTCACAGCAGCACTCAGGTGTGTTTCTCTTTCAGTGTGGACATGACACATCGTTACCGTAGGCAGCTGGTGAGGGGCGGAGCTGAGGCGTCCATGTCCAATCAGAAGTTGCAGCAGAGGATGAAGGAGCAGTGAGTGACACACGCTCACACACACACGGACTCTCACTCGCTCACACACACACACACGGACGCAAGCTCACACACACACACGCTCAGACACACACACTCACTTGGTATGTTGTGGTTGTTGTGTGTCAGGTTTGTTAGGGTGATGGGAGGAACACCATTCTGGGCAGAGAGCAGCGAGAGGAAGACGAGGAAGACGAGGACGAGTGGTATGAAGAGGATTCTCATGAAGCTGTATATTCTTTAAACGTGTGACAAATGTGAACATCTGTGTGTGTGTGTGTGTGTGTTCCTAAAGCTGATGATGAAGATGATGATGATGAGCATGACCTGCTAACGAGGACAGGAAACTTTGTGGCGTGTTCAGATCGTCTGCCCTGTGGCGTCCTGAGGGTCAGTGAGTGCGACACTGAACGTCTGAGTGTTGTGATGAAGACGACGACCATGTTTTATTTTCCCGCCTTTTAGATGAAGAAGTGTCTCCATGCCAACAGCGCTCGCCCGTCAGACGACAGACTGACCAGCGTTCACTTCCACCCGTCCGCTCAGGTCGTCCTGACGGCTGGACTCGACCAATCCCTGTCGCTCTTTCAGGTAGGAACGTCCAGTCATGTCGTCTGATCATGTGACCGCTCGTCTGATCATGTGACCGCTTTGGTCTGCTGATCAGGTGGACGGAAAGACCAACCCAAAGATCCAGAGCGTCCACCTGGAGCGCTTCCCAGTCCACAGAGCCGCTTTCAGCGCCGACGGCACCGCCGTCATTGCCACGAGTCTGAAGAACAAGATGTTCTACGTTTACGACATGATGGAGGGACGTGTGACACCGGTGCACGCGGTCAGAGGTCAGCTTGGGGTCAGCCAGCGGTCAGGAGGGAGTTTGACTGTCAGAGTAAACATCTGTCACTTCCTGTTTCAGGTCTGAATGAAGCCAGAGTCAAAGAGTTCTCAGTTTGTCCTGAAGGAGGCGCTCTGCTGCTCACTGGAACCCGTGGCTACCTGCATTTCCTCACACTCAAGGTAACCATGAAAACCACCACCGTAAAGTCTCCGCCCCCCCTTTACAACACATGTTACGTACTGTAGCTTTACACACGCCTGTCTGTCTGTGTCTCTCCCCCTCAGACTAAAGAGGTCACTGACAGTATAAAGGTCAACGGTGATGTCAGCGGCGTCACCTTCACACGCGACGGCAGCAAAGTCTTTGTCCAATCAGGTGAGAGCAGAGTGTGTGATGTCACACCTGACATGACATCAGTTGTGTGACACTGTGTGTGTGTGTGTGTGTGTGTGTAGAGCAGGGGCAGGTGTATATGTATGACGTGCGCAGAGCGTCTCGGTGTGTGAGCGTCTTCTCGGACGACGGCTGCGTGAGGGGGACGTCCATCGCTGCGTCTCCTGACGGGCGCTACCTGGCCTGCGGGTAAGCCACGCCCATTGTCGCACTCCGTGATTGGCCGACGGCCGCTGATGTGAATGTTCGGTCCGTTTCAGGTCTCAGTCGGGCGTGGTCAACATCTACTCTCAGGAGGCGTGTCTAAATTCAGCCAATCCAAAGCCTGTGAAGGCTGTGAAGAACCTGCTGACCTCTGCCACCTCCCTGACCTTTAACCCCTCCTCCGAGATTCTGGCCATCGCCTCCCGAGCTGAGGACGAGGCCGTACGGCTGGTGAGTCATAGACACGCCCCCTGCTATGATGCCCCGACTCTGTGCAGGTTGTGAGGTCCTGGTTCTGTCCCCTCAGGTCCATCTGTCCAGCCTGAGTGTCTTCTCTAACTTCCCCGTCGCTAAGAACAAGTCAATGTTTCGAGTTTCCAGCCTTGACTTCTCTCCACACAGCGGCTTCTTCTCATTGGCTAACAACAAAGGACACGCCCCCCTCTTCAGGTGAGGCCAATCACGCCACCAACCTGCTAATGTTAGCATGTTACACTGCTTTATAAACAAAGTTTGATCTTTGGCATTCTTTCTTCTTCCACTGTGTGTGTGTGTGTGTGTAGGTTACTGCATTACAAAGAATTCTGAGGAGAAACTCGTCATCGACGAGTTTAGTGAGTGAAGAGCGATGTGGTTGCCATGGCGACAGTTTTTGTTTTTAAAACTCTTGATTTTTTTTGTCTCAAACAATAAAAGTCTGACAAATAACCACCAGCAGAGGGCAGTGTTTACTTTGTCTTTAGTTTCTCTTTAAAAAGTCATAAAAAAAACAATGATTGAAAGTAACAGACTCAAAAACATGTCAAACAAATTAAATAACACAAACATCAGTACCTCTGTAGGGCGCTGTGACGCCTGAACGATACAATCATCGTAAAATACGAGTAAAACTTTTAAAAATCAGTGCACTTTAAAGGTAGAGGGACATCATGTGACTCACCTGGGACTCATGCTAAAGCTAACCAACAGCTAACCACCGATCTCTCGGCCTTCCTAACACAACATCGTGAAAAACGGAAAATGTGCGCAGTGTTCGGTCAACAGCTGTACGATAGCCACAGTGAATGTCACACAAGGACCTGGGACCAGCTGACCGAAGGACACCACAAGCCAGGTCAAGGTTTTGTTGCCAAGTGTTTGAGAGCAGTTCCTCGGGTGTGTGGACTGAGATGGTTCCTGGTCTCTCGGACGTTGGGGCGGATGGTTCCTGGTCTTTAATACGTTGGGGCGGATGGTTCCTGGTCTCTCAGATGTTGGGGCGGATGGTTCCTGGTCTCTCAGACGTTGGGACGGATTTCAGCGTAGTTCTTGACCACTCCAGAGAACCTGATGATGTGAATTTCAGGTTCTCTGGATTTGAAGTCCTGCCACAGATACTCAGGAGACAGAATCTTACTGGGCTTGTTGATCCACATGTACCTGAAGATGCAGAACAGGGAGTACAGTCATCACCCAACCATACCGGGGAAGCACCAGTCCAGGTAGACCCTGCTTACCTGTTAAGGTGACTCTCCTCCTGCCAGGCGGCCTCGATCCCTCTTTCCGCATCGTCCCTGAAGTTTTGGCGGCAGGTTTTGGCGAGTTGCTGCACTTCACCAACATGGCCTCCAAACGCTCCACCACAGTAGTAGAAGTCTCCTTCCCCGGGAGCGATGTAGGCTGTGGACAAAGGCCGGCGCTCGTAGGGGAACACACTGCGGTCGTCTTTGTAGTAACCTGTAAACACAGATACAAAAACCGGACTGTGTCACAGTGGACTGCACCAACAGACAATGGTTCAGTCCACTGGGAGTAGGAGTACAGAGTACTGAGAGTACTCTGCTGACCTGGATGGATCACAGCGACCAGTCCACCCAATGACTCCACCCCCCAGTGGCCGTGGAACTTGGAGTCCACATCCAGACAGAAGATGTAGTCATTGCTGCCATGAAGCTCCGCCTCTATCAGCTCCTGGATCAGCTCCATCCTGCGAGCGGAGATTTCCTGCCAGCGTTTGGCGCTGGGCACCGAACGCACCGACAGCTGGTGGCACAGGAGGAGGAGTCATCTCTTATCAACTGAGTGGGAGGAGTTTGTTTTTTGGAAACAGAGCATTTGTTCTTTACCTGTCTGCCGGCAGCCATCTTAACTTGGGGCACAACCTTTGGCTGGTCAGTGAAGACATAAATGTGCACATTAAAACCAACGAAGAAGTGCAGCTCTGCTGTCTCCAGGAAGTCTCTCAGGAACTTAATGTACCTATGGACAGAGAGAGAGAGAGGGGTCAACATCCAGGTCAGAGGTCAAACCCTGCGCAGATCATCACGGTGCCACCATACTTTCCCACAGCGAACACGGAGGCTGCAATGCTAAGATTCTGGGCTTTGTAAATGGGGTTGAGGAGATCTGGGTCAAAGGTTCCCTCCCAGACCACAGGAGACAACCAGGGCGTCACCGTCACCACGTCCTTACGTCTGTGTATGAACACACAACAGCACAAAGGCCCTCAAAGGAAATCACTATAATATCAACATAACTGTGTGCATGCGTGCGTGCGTGGCCCTGAGGCTGCATGTTGACAAGAGTTAAAATAACCTTGTCTTTATAAGTGTTTATCACTCGCTGACTCAACGCTTAGTCCACTTTAAATTCTGAAGAACATTACTCAAACAATAATTAAAGTAAACATTTTAAAAACACTCAGTATCTGTTTTATTTACTGACGTACAGAGGATTGTTGTTTTCATTGTATTGTCATTTTTTATCAGTGTAACTTGCTGAAGATGTTGATGTTTTGAATATGACAGATTAATACGACTGTATCGTGTCAGATCTTCATGGATCATCTAAAAGGTAAAGAATCTCTGCTCTAGAGGCCCCCACAAAGTTAGAAACGGCCCTGCACGGTGTGACTAAGATTTGAGCACAAGTGTAGACAAACAAACAAACAAACAAACACTGAGTGGGGACACTCACCCGTTGATAATGCTCGGTTGTTTGTATTTTAAACTGAAACACAAACAGATTCCTGATCAAAAAATATATCACAGTCATGGACACCACCAACAGGTCAATGATGTAACTGCAGCTGCAACAGGGTCCAAAAACATAACCTGAAGAACTAAATAATAATTAATTAAATAATGAAATAACTGAAGAACTGAAGAATTAAATAACTAAAGAACTAACTGAAGAACTGAAGAACTAAAGAACCACCAGGGGGCTTGTCTTTGTCTTGTTCTTACCTTCAGGATCAATAAAGATGAACGTCAGTGAACTTACTGGTCAGGAGACACCGGGTGAACCTCCTGAGTGATGATGGTCACAGCAGATCTACACACACGTGATGACATGACCTGGTGATCAGGTGACCACACTGATCAGGTGACTACATTGATCAGGTAAAGCAGATACTGACCTGACAGTCAGCTCACATGGATCACACACCCTGTAAGACACACACAAACACACACACGCACCGCACACACACACACCAACCAACTGTTACTTCTGATCATCAAAGATTCTTCAATCAATCAGATGAATGAATGAATGAATGAGTGAATGAATGTGCTGGGATCATTAGCGTCTCCTGCTGTTAAACATTGTTGCTTTGATGTCACGCTTATGACTCTTCAGTGACGACACTGACCAATCAGAGGCCGGCAATCTGATGATGTCACATGTTAGTATCAGCTCAGTTGAACCTGGTCAGGTGAGTGTGTGAGTGTGTGTTACCTGTAGGTCTTGTAGGTGTACATCACTCTGTTGGTTTAAACAGAAACACATTCATTTACTATTAATTAGTATCAGTATGACAGTAGTGTCAGTATCACAGTTGTATCACAGTAGTGTCAGTATCACAGTAGTATTAGTATCACAGTTGTACCAGTATCACAGTAGTATCAGTATCACAGTTGTATCACAGTAGTATCAGTATCACAGTAGTGTCAGTATCACAGTAGTATCAGTATTACAGTTGTATCACAGTAGTATCGCAGTAGTATCAGTATCACAGTAGTATCGCAGTAGTATCAGTATCGCAGTAGTGTCAGTATCACAGTTGTGTCACAGTAGTATCTGTATCACAATAGTTTCAGTATCACAGTAGTATCGCAGTAGTATCAGTATCACAGTCGTATCACAGTAGTATCAGTATCACAGTAGTATCAGTATCACAGTAGTGTCAGTATCACAGTTGTATCACAGTAGTATCAGTATCACAGTAGTATCACAGTAGTGTCAGTATCACAGTAGTGTCAGTATCACAGTAGTGTCACAGTTGCATCACAGTAGTATCAGTATCACAGTTGTATCACAGTAGTATCAGTATCACAGTAGTTTCAGTATCACAGTAGTATCAGTATCACAGTAGTATCAGTATCACAGTAGTATCAGTATAACAGTAGCATCACAGTAGTGTCAGTATCACAGTTGTATCACAGTAGTATCAGTATCACAATAATATCACAGTTGCATCACAGTAGTATCAGTATCACAGTTGTATCACAGTAGTATCACAGTTGCATCACAGTAGTGTCAGTATCACAGTAATATCACAGTTGTATCACAGTAGTATCAGTATCACAGTTGCATCACAGTATTATTAGTATCACAGTAGTATCACAGTAGTATCAGTATCACAGTAGTATCACAGTTGTATCACAGTAGTATCACAGTTGCATCACAGTAGTATCAGTATCACAGTAGTATCACAGTTGCATCACAGTAGTATCAGTATCACAGTAGTATCACAGTTGTATCACAGTAGTATCAGTATCACAGTTGTATCACAGTAGTATCAGTATCACAGTAGTATCACAGTTGCATCACAGTAGTATCAGTATCACAGTTGTATCACAGTAGTATCAGTATCACAGTAGTATCACAGTTGCATCACAGTAGTATCAGTATCACAGTTGTATCACAGTAGTATCACAGTAGTATCAGTATCACAGTAGTATCAGTATCACAGTTGTATCACAGTAGTATCAGTATCACAGTAGTATCACAGTAGTATCAGTATCACAGTAGTATCACAGTTGCATCACAGTAGTATCAGTATCACAGTTGTATCACAGTAGTATCAGTATCACAGTAGTTTCAGTATCACAGTAGTATCAGTATCACAGTAGTATCAGTATCACAGTAGTATCAGTATAACAGTAGCATCACAGTAGTGTCAGTATCACAGTTGTATCACAGTAGTATCAGTATCACAATAATATCACAGTTGCATCACAGTAGTATCAGTATCACAGTTGTATCACAGTAGTATCACAGTTGCATCACAGTAGTGTCAGTATCACAGTAATATCACAGTTGTATCACAGTAGTATCAGTATCACAGTTGCATCACAGTATTATTAGTATCACAGTAGTATCACAGTAGTATCAGTATCACAGTAGTATCACAGTTGTATCACAGTAGTATCACAGTTGCATCACAGTAGTATCAGTATCACAGTAGTATCACAGTTGCATCACAGTAGTATCAGTATCACAGTAGTATCACAGTTGTATCACAGTAGTATCAGTATCACAGTAGTATCACAGTAGTATTGTAGTATCAGTACTCACCCCAGCAGCAGACCTAACAGCACAATCACCGTCACACTTTTAAAGTTTAAAGAATTCATCTCAGTCTGAGTCAAGACCAGCAGAGTCCTGATCCACAACCTTGAGTCCAGACCAGCAGAGTCCTGATCCCTATGCTCAGAGGTGCAGCAGTGATCTTGTGCTGAGATCCAGCAGCAGGTCTGAACATGCAAGTCTTCTGACAGCAGAGAGTCCAGGTTCTTCCTGGTTCACTGCTGTGGAACCCACACACACACACACACACACACACACACACAGGAGTGTTATGTGTGTGTTTCTCAGGAAACAGAAGCTGTGGTGAAGTGACAGAGAGAGTGAGAGAAGGGGCGGGGCTTCAGTCAAGAGAAAGTGGTGCACTTTCAACAGAATACTGTTACTGGGGGGTGGAGTGGCTCAGTGGTTAAAGGAGACATATTATACCCTATTTCCCAAGTTAAAATAGTTCCCTGGTGTCCTAATGAACATGTCAGTCACATGTTTTGGTCAAAATACCATAAGGATGAAGCGTCATAGCAGTTCAATAACCCTGCTAAGCCCGCCCCTTTCAGAACGCTCAGTTTTGTGCCTGGTCCCTTTATATGCAAATGAGACACAGGCAAACACACACCCACTTCTTCCAGGGGGTTTCTGATTTGTCCTTTTTACTGCGCTCACTCGCTCAGCTCCTGTTCCCTCCCCTCATTCCTCTCCCCCTCCCTCCACTAGTTCTCTGACAATATCAACATGGCAGCGAGAGTGTCGTCACAGGAAGAGACGTCCGACACAAGGATCGAGCTGAACACTGACCAACTGTAAATCAGTTAAAAACACTTAGGGACAGCACCACTGATCACTGTATGTGACTGTATCAGACTGAGTCTGTGCTCCGGTCATGGAGGACGTACTGAACTAATATGTTTAATTAGGACGTGTCAGAATGGTCAGTTATGACCTCTATGTGACCTTTTCTTAAAAATGTGTGTGTTTGTACGTCAGTGAAATACGTTCACTGACTAAATACGGCGACCGCTGGCCGCAGTCTGATGTGAAGTGGTGCGAACACACAAACACACGTTTGCTGACTTTATCCGGCACATTAGCTTCATATATCAAATCCTCTGAGGCTGGAAGTTTGTGTAAAACACTGTGCTCCACTGTGCAGCCACCAACAGCACACTTGTCCCTCCGCGTTGACATAATACCGCTCTTCCTCCCTCGCCTGCACTCTCGCATTTTATAGGGACAAGGTGGAGCTAAGGTGGAGCTAAGGTGGAGCTAAGGTGGAGCTAAGGTGGAGCTAAAGGGGAAGCTAAGGTGGAGCTAAGGTGGAGCTAAAGGGGAAGCTAAGGTGGAGCTAAGGTGGAGCTAAGGTGGAGCTAAGGTGGAGCTCTCCAAGTAAACTTACTGGTGGGTGGTAACATTCGCAGTGAAATGCGCATGCTGCCGTCATAAGCGCAGGGAATTCAACATCGAGTGTTTTATCGCCTATACTTACACTAAGGGGGACCACGAAAACATGACGGAGTATTCTTTTTCCACACTTTGGCGACTGGTAGGGCCCCCAGAGTCCCAAATATAAGTATTACAATGATTAAAAAGTTGATTTTGCATAATATGTCCCCTTTAAGACCCTGTGTGCAAAGAGCAAGTTCAACTCCACCCCTGGCTGATTGTACTCAATTCCCTTGTAAGTCGCTTTGGATAAAAGCGTCTGATAAATGACATGTGACGTAATAATGTGTTAGTTACCATGTGTCGTCTCAGAGG
>NC_081149.1:25540480-25575371 GCF_958295425.1 Solea solea
ACACAGACACAGACACAAACACAGACACAAACACAAACACAGACACAGACACAGACACGCACACACACACAGACACAAACAAACACAGACACAGCCACAAACAAAAACACAAACACAGACACAGACAAACAGAGACACAGACAAACACAAACACAAACACAGACAAACACAGACACAAACACAAACACAAACACAGACACAGACACAGACACAAACACAGACACAAACACAGACAGACACAAACACAGACACAAAGAGACAGAGACAGACACAGACACAGACACAGACACAAACAAACACAAACACAAACACAGACAGACACAAACACAGACACAGACACAGACACAGACACAAACACAGACACAAACACAGACACAAACACAGACACAGACACAGACACAGACACAAACACAAACACAGACAAACACAGACACAGACACAAACACAAACACAAACACAAACACAGACACAGACACAGACACAGACACAGACACAAACTTGGATTGGTTGGATGGAACTGCTGTCGCTAACATGTGAATGTGGGACTGACTGGAGGTTTGGACTTGTGTAGTGGGTTCTTTACTATTTGCCTGGTTGTTATTTATTTTACGAGGGTCATACTACGGTTAATGACGCCATGTAAACTCAACTACCTGTCTTACAGTTGTGATTTCCTAAGTGTTGTTACTAATTCAAGTTTATGTTGTGGGTTAAATCTATGGTGCCTGGTTTTCTATTGCCGTTAGAGGCCTTTGCACTTCTCAGTCCTCCTCTAACTGAGAGAAGGACAGTGCCTTGTTTGGATGCCAATGTTAGGCAGGTTACTACGCCTAAGTGTCAAGTTTTTTCTTATCTTTATTGTTGTTTGGGGATCGTTTTTCGGCTCACTTTTCATTTGTATTATGTGTCATGTTATAGACGGATTAAGCGTTCAGGAAATGTTGAGTTTCGATGCAGATGATTGTGCAGACGCTGAATCTATTCACACACTCCAGTGAAACGGAGAAAGGTTTTCAATGACCTCACAAGAGAAGGGCTTCAGATTGCACTATTACAGGAGACTCACTTAAATGATGGGGAACATATACAATTACAACAAGAAGGGTTCGGACAGGTGTTTTTCACTTGTCCATTGTATTAAAGATGCTGGTGGACGTTACGTAATTGTGAAAGGGCGTTTTTATGGACAGGACATTGCTGTTATGAATATCTATTATCCCCCAGGTCATCCAAGTCATTTTCTAACGACTGCATTTTCTAAATTGTCTGATCTTAATGTTAGGAATTTGTTTGTTGGAGGGGATTTTAATTGTCACTTAAACCCTATTATGGACAAATTCCCCTTAAACAAACAGTCTCTGTCGTCACAGACAAAGGTTATTAATGTTCTTTGTGAAGATTTGGATTTTATAGATGTTTGGAGGGCTCGGCACCCTGTGGATAAGGAGTATTCATATCTTCAAAAGTTCATAAATGCTATACGAGAATAGATTATTTCTTTACCCCCAAAAATATTATTGCAGTCAATTCTTAATCGTTCCATAGGTTATATTATTGTATCAGACCATGCTGCTGTATTTGTCCAATTTGGCCTTAAGAATCGTCCTTAAGAATCCTCTTACTAGACACTGGAGGTTCAACCCCTTAAATTTGAAAGATCATAAGTTCATATGTTATTTTATAGAAGAATTGAAATCATTTATGGCTATTAATTCACCTTCAACAGATGATATGATAAGAGTGCGAGGGCTTGAAGTGTCTGTAAGAGGGTTAAAGCTATACAACAGCTCATATAGTACCACCCTCACAACGCCATGAGTTTGATGCTGATTTCTCACCTATTTGTCTTAAGTGCAAAACAGAGAAATCTCACTCATTGCCTATGGTCCTGTTGGAAAATACAGAGGTTTTGGTTTATTATAGGGCAGGAGATTAATAAAATCATAATGCCGTATGCATGCTGCTTGGGGTATTGAACAACCTCATTAGTGATAAATATGAAAGGAAACTTTATAAATTGCTGCGTTCTGTGCAAGAAAGTGCATACTTCTGAATTGGATAACAGACAAGGCTCCATCAAAAATGCAATGGCATAAGGTCATTACATTACATTACATTACGGGCCACACGGTGGTGTAGTGGTTAGCACTATTTGATGCCTCTCCCCTATTTGATGTTGTTGTCTTTCCTTTGGGGTGATTGTCCCTGGAAATATTGTCTTTTTTTTGTACTGAAAACTCAAAATCATTAAACATATTCACAAAAAAAGACACAGACAAACACAAAGACACAAACACAGACACACACAAACAGACACAGACACATACGAAGACACAAACACAGACACACACAAACACACACAAACAAACAAACACAAACACACACAAACAAACAAACACAAACACAGACACACACAGACACAGACACACACAAACAAACACAAAGACACAAACATGAAGACAAACACAGACACACACAAACACAGACACATACGAAGACACAAACACAGACACACACAAACACAAACACACACAGACACAGACACACACAAACAAACACAAAGACACAAACATGAAGACAAACACAGACACACACAAACACAGACACATACGAAGACACAAACACAGACACACACAAACACAAACACACACAGACACAGACACACACAAACACAGACACACACAGACAAACACAGACACACACAAACAAACAAACACAGACACAAACAAACAAACACAAACACACACAGACACAGACACACACAAACACAGACACACACGAGTTCACTTAATAAACGCATGTTATTTGCGGTTCATTTCAAACAGACTGATGACGTCACACGGGATGATCAGTGCATAGACACCGCCCGTGTTATTTCAGCAGGTGAGCAAATGAAGCTTACCTTTCAGATGTTGTGTGTGTGAGCCGTTGTTTCATTGACTCCTCATGTTTGACCAGCTGTCCTCACGAGACTGAAGCAGTGTGTCTCTGTCCACTCCGGAGGAGACGGAAGTCCTGCGCTGTGTCTAACTTCTTCCTGTTCTTCTTCGATTAAATCCGCCAGGCTGCAACCAAGAGGCTCAACACTGCACTCTACAGGTCAAAGTCCTGAATCACAAGACTGTTGATTTAAGCTCTAATCAGACAAAACATCCCCTAAATCAGCTACATTTACACACACACGTGATGTCAAATAATATAAAATAAAATAGAGTTTATGTTTTAAACACAGTTTAATTTTTGAATAGTTTAGTGGTGAAGTTAATATTATTTTCGTAAATGTGATGTGTCTCACACTGAGAGTTTTTCCTTCAATGTTATTCATCTGCAATATGATTTATGATTTGAACAGAAATAAAACTGTATTTCAACATCAATATTATAATTATTGATTATTCACAGCACAAATGTTAGAACAAACACAGGTTTGACCCGGTCAAAGGTCAAATAACCCTGGTGAAGCTTCTTCTCTTTAAGCCACAAACTAATGATCATGTTGTAGTATAGTGTTGTAATGTAGTGTTGTAGTGTAGTCGTGTAGTTTTGTAGTGAAGTATTGTAGTGTAATGTTGGAACTGCCAGTCAGCTACCCGCAAGACTGAGTTCATCTCCGGCTTTGCTACTGAGCAATGCCTGGACTTCCTTGCTCTCACTGAGACTTGGATAACACCCTCCAACACAGCCACCCCTGCAGCTCTCTGCTCCGCCCACTCCTTCTCCCACACACCCAGATCCACTGGAAGAGGTGGTGGGACAGGTCTGCTCATCAACCCCAACTGGACTTTCACTCTTTACCCACTGCCACACTTCTCTTCACAGTCGTTTGAATTTCAAACTAATCATTGTTGTCATCTACCGTCCACCAGGCCCATTGGGACACTTCTTGGAGGAACTAGATGTCCTCCTCTCAAACATCCCAGAAAATGGACCACCACTTGTTCTTCTTGGTGACTTCAACATCCAGTCAGAGAAGTCATCTGATCTACTTCTTCTACTTTCGTCTCTTTCTCTCTCACTTGCTCCTTCTCCACCAACTCACAGAGCTGGCAACCACCTTGACCTCATCTTCACCAGAAACTGCTCCACCTCCGACCTCACGGTAACTCCACTTCATGTCTCTGATCATTTCTTCATTTCCTACTCTCTCCCACTCTCCCAATCTGATGATCTCATCTCATCAGATACTGCACTTGTCCGTCGCAACATTCGCTCTCTCTCTCCCTCCTCTCTCTCCTCAACTGTTCTATCAGCACTTCCTTCAGCTGACTCCTTCTCCCTCATGCATCCCAACTCTGCCACAGACACATTCCTCTGTACTCTGTCCTCCTCTCTTGACTCTCTCTGTCCTCTTACTTCACAGCGGGTTCGTAAGTCCTCCCCAGCCCCGTGGTTGTCGGACTCAGTGCGTACTGAGAGAGCCACGATACGGGCAGCAGAAAGGAAATGGAGGAAATCAAAACTCCCTGACGACCTGCGTTCCTATCACTCTCTTCTCTCCACCCTCACTGCCTCTATCTCTGCAGCCAAACAATCTTTCTATCAGACTAAAATTCAATCCTCTTTCTCTAACCCCAAAAAACTTTTCTCGATCTTCTCTAACCTCCTTGACCCCCCCCACCCTCCCTCCTCCCTCCTCCCTTCTACCAATTCACTTTGTCAACTACTTCACAAAGAAAGTAGATGACATTCGCTCTTCTTTCTCAACCCCACCTCCTGATATCACCTCTCTACCAACCACAAATTCAGCTCCTTCTCTATCCTCTTTCACCCCTCTATCTCAGGATCAAGTTCTTTCCCTAATAACCTCTGGCCGCCCCACCTCCTGCCCCCTTGACCCTATCCCCTCTCACCTTCTTCAGTCAATTGCTTCTGATCTCCTGCCTTTCCTCACCCACCTCATTAACACATCTCTATCATCTTGTTGCTTTCCGGACTCTCTTAAAGAGGCCAGAGTGACCCCCCTCCTTAAAAAACACACCCTTGACCCGTCTGAAGTAAATAACTACAGACCTGTCTCTCTTCTTCCTTTTCTCTCCAAAACTCTGGAGCGTACTATCTTTAATCAACTCTCCTCCTACCTTCACCGGAACAACCTTCTTGATCCTCTTTAGTCTGGTAAAGCAGGTCACTCGACCGAAACTGCACTTCTTGCTGTCACTGAGCAACTCCACACTGCCAGGGCTGCCTCTCTCTCCTCTGTACTCATTCTCTTGGAGAGGATGTGTGTCGGAACCCTGTCCTCTAGCTACTGGGGTCCCTCAGGGTTCTGTCTTGGGCCCTCTCCTCTTCTCTCTATACACCAACTCTCTTGGTTCTGTTATTCTCTCTCATGGTTTTTCCTATCACAGCTACGCCGACGACACCCAACTCATCCTCTCTTTTCCCAGCTCCGACACACATGTAGCAGAACGGATCTCCGCTTGTCTGACCGACATCTCTCAGTGGATGTCTGACCATCACCTGAAACTCAATCTCAACAAGACTGAGTTTCTTTGTCTCCCACCACAGACCTGACCATCACCCTTGACAACTCTGTGGTAACTCCGTCTCATACCGCAAGGAACCTGGGTGTGACACTTGATGACCATCTCTCCCTCACTGCCAACATTGCTGCAACAGCTCGATCTTGCAGATACATGTTGCACAACATCAGAAGGATACGGCCTCTTCTAACCCAGAAGGCGGCACAGGTTCTGGTCCAGGCTCTTGTCATCTCACGCTTGGATTACTGCAACTCCCTCCTGGCTGGTCTCCCTGCGTGTGCCATACGACCTCTGCAACTCATCCAGAATGCAGCAGCTCGACTGGTCTTCAACTTACCAAAATTCTCCCACACTACACCTCTCCTCCGCTCCCTTCACTGGCTTCCTGTAGCTGCTCGCATCCGCTTCAAGGCTCTAGTGCAGGGGTGTCAAACTCATTTTTGTTCAGGGGCCACATACAGCACAATTTGATCTCAAGGGGGCCGGACCAGTAAAAATAGTAAAATAATAGCATAATAACCTATGAACAACAAGAACTCCTTTGTTTTTTCTCCTTTGTTTTACATTTAATGAAAGATAATTTTACAAAACATGAAATTTCTTGAGAAATATAAGTGCAATTTCAACAATATCATGCCTAAATTTACTATTTACACAGCACAATGGATCTATAAAGGCACAAACATTTAGTCACGGGTATCTGGAGCATTTGACATTACGTTTAGATTAGTGTGAAATTTTTACTAATTCATCCTGTGGGCCGGATTGGACCCTCTGGCGGGCCGGTTCTGGCCCCCGGGCCGTATGTTTGACACCCCTGCTCTAGTGGTTGCGTTCCATGCTACAAACGGATCCAGTCCAGTCTTCATCCAGGACATGATCAAAACCTACACCCCAGCCCGCCCACTTCGCTCTGCATCGGCAAACCGGCTCGCTGCCCCCTCACTGAGAGGATCCTCGCAGAGGCATTCACAGAACTCCAGACTGTTCACTGTCCTCGCTCCCAAATGGTGGAACGAGCTCCCCATCGACATCCGGACGGCGGAAAGCCTCCACATCTTCCGCCGCTGACTAAAAACACATTTCTTCCGACTCTACCTCGACTAAGACGATGACGACGACGACGACGACAAAAAAAAACCAAACAAATAAACAAAAAAAAAAAAACACGTATACATCGCACTTACGACTAGCACTTCATAGTTCGGTTTACTTGAAGCTCTTACTTACTTCTAGCTCTTATTTGTACCCAAATGTTTAAATGCACTTATTGTAAGTCGCTTTGGATAAAAGCGTCTGCTAAATGACATGTAATGTAATGTAATGTAGTGCAGCGAGCGTTAGGGAGCGTCTCTAAAGTCTGTGAAGGTGACACCGTCAGAGCACGTAACTCTTCATGTGCCGCTGTTGTTGAAAAGCTAAAAATGTCTTAAGTTAAAATTGTTTTGTGTTCCAGAAAAATAATAAATGAAGTGTTTTTATGTTGATTATCTGGATTATTATTATTCGAATAGGTTTACTGACCAAAATAATTGTTTTCCTCATTCAAGGTTCACTTCCTGTTTCTTGTTTCTTTCCAGTTTTGTTTTCTGTTTAAATGTGAACTTCCTGTCGTTACGTCTCTTCTTCTTCTTCTTCTTCTGCTCTGTAAATGAAAACTTTGGGGATACACCAAAGGGGGTGGAGCAGTGGTTAAGACCAGTATCCTGTGTGCGAATTTCAATTTCCATTTTCATTTCATGGTTGCAAGTTTGACTCAACCCCTGGCTGATTGTACTCAATTCCATTGTAAGTCGCTTTGGATAAATGACATGTAATGTAATGTGATGTAAACCACATCCTGAGCTGTGACGTTTACTTTTGATTCAGACTGGAAACACAACACACACAAGTGTCTGTGTGTGTGTGTGGGGTCACTTTCCTGAAAAGTTTCACTTTTCAGGATGAAGCTTTATTTAAACACAGATGTTCATCAGAACCACAATTACCAAGATACCTTCAGGACTTTCAGAGAGCTCCAGGACCTCCAGGACCTTCAGAGACCTCCAGGACCTCCAGGACCTTCAGAGACCTCCAGGACCTTCAGAGACCTGCAGGACCTTCAGAGACCTGCAGCAGCAGACACAGGTGGGTTTGTTTCTTTCAAACAGCTGCAGAAGTTAAAGAGAAGTTTAGAGTTTAGTTTAGTTTATCCAGGTTCTTTTCTCATTTCTTCATCATCGTGTGTGAGATGATTCAAAGATGGAGGATCTGAAGGTTCATCTCTGAGAAAGTGACGATGTCAGCACTCATAAAGCATGACTCATCATTTTAACTCACTGATGATGAAGGGGTGAATCATCATCACAACAGCAGGGGCACACATGTATGTGACCATTCAGGATCAGTTTCCATGGTGAAACAAAACCAGACTTCGACCTGAAGTTAACTGGCTAAGTTAAGTCAGAGCAGCGTTGGTTTGAGTCTCAGTGGAAACAACGTTGACACGTATTTGTCGGAAACAGGCGATCAGAGGCGGTGATGAAGGGATGAATGGAGGGATGAATGCTGTGATAAATGAGATGATTGATGGGATGAATGAAGTGATGAATGAAGTTATGAATGATGTGATGAATGAAGTGATGAATGAAGTTATGAATGATGTGATGAATGAAGTGATGAATGATGAGATGAATGATGTGATGATGAAGTGATGAATGATGGGATGAATGAAGTGATGAATGAAGTTATGAATGATGTGATGAATGAAGTGATGAATGAAGTTATGAATGATGTGATGAATGAAGTGATGAATGATGGGATGAATGATGTGATGAATGATGGGATGAATGATGTGACTTAAGTTAAGTTTCGTTTCAGGGTCCAGTTTCACCAGTTTTAGTGCGAGTGGAACAAACATCATGAGTCACTTCTTACTTTCACAGTTTTTCAATAAACTTCAGTCAGAACGACTGAGGCTTGAGGTGGAAATGTCTCAAATGTCTCCGACGTCTCAAACGTCTCCGACGTCTCAAACGTCTCCAACGTCTCCGAGTTTCCAGCCGCGATGACAAACGGTAACTGAGTCACATCACGTGTCTGAAACACATAAATATCAACGCTTCTCCATTTCTTCGTTAATGAAGCGAGAACCTTCTCAAACTCGGGTCAGAAATCGTCTCTGATTTCAAATCAATAACTGACTGAAAGTTTCATGATCAATAATCAATAATCAGTCACAGGCTGATCCCACGATCACAGATTTACTCAACTCTGATCTTCTTTGTCTGAAACTTTATTGTTTGGAACAGGACCTGCTGAAGACCAGGACCTGCTGAAGACCAGGACCTGCTGAAGATCAGGATCTGCTGAAGACCAGGACCTGCTGAAGATCAGGACCTGCTGAAGACCAGGACCTGCTGAAGACCAGGACCTGCTGAAGACCAGGATCTGCTGAAGACCAGGACCTGCTGAAGACCAGGACCTGCTGAAAACCAGGACCTGCTGAAGACCAGGACCTGCTAAAGACCAGGACCTGATGGCGTCCTCTGTGATCTTTCTTGTTCTTCTGCAGCTGTGTGGCCTCCAGCTGATGCTGGTTGCGATGCCAACTTGTAGGATGAGGGAGAACCTGGTCCGGACCAGCCACCACCTGCTCAGAGACCTGGTAAGACCAGAACCTGCACCTGTGCACCATCAGCATCTTGAGCCTGTTTTCAGCTGTTTCCTGTCTGTCCCGTAGGGGGGGCCATTTCCTGTCCACTGCCTGCAATACAACGTCAACATCTCCTTCCCAGACTCCGCCCTGCCTGCCACCACAGCCAATCATGCTCAGGTAAGTCTTTGATCTCACCTGAGCCTCTCAGCCAATCACAGAGCTGATATTTATTTGAATACAAATCTTGAATAATGACGTCTGATTGGCTTCCTGCAGTGCCGCCGGGCATTATGGGTAGTGTATGAGACACTCAACGAGACACAGCTGATCCTCCAGAACAACCACTTACCTGTTGGAGGGGGCGGAGTCACCTGGGACGAAGGGAAACTCGATACCTTCATGAACCTGCAGGAGCGACTGCTGGAGGAGGGAAGCTGTGTGAGTCATTCATTCATTCATTCATTCATTCATTCATTCTTCAGTACGTTCACTCTTTAATTCATTCGTTCACCTTGTCTTCAGCTCTCCACTGGTCCACATGCTGTGTCGTCTTAT
The DNA here is from genome assembly GCF_958295425.1 of Solea solea. NCBI lineage: Eukaryota > Metazoa > Chordata > Actinopteri > Pleuronectiformes > Soleidae > Solea > Solea solea. The sequence goes on from NC_081149.1 coordinate 25,550,156, forward strand.
TTCAGTAACGTCACAGCTGTTCTGCAGCACAAGGTACACACACACACACACACACACACGCACGCACACACACGTTAACAAAGTCAGTCAGCTGAGTGGGCGTGTCTCTGTGTGTGTGTCACTCAGGAAAGCGCTGCCTGTGGTTGGATGGCTCTGAGGAGAGACGTTCTCAGGGTCCTAAAGATCGTCCTGCACAAACACCACAACTGCTTCCTTTAAGTCATGTTTATTGATTTATTTAATCTTTATTTGTTTATTTAATCTTTATTTATTTCATCTTTATTTATTTATTTATTTCATCTTTATTTATTTATTTCATCTTTATTTATTTCATCTTTATTTATTTATTTATTTCATCTTTATTTATTTATTTATGTTTTATTTAATTATCGGTTTGTCTCTTTGTCAAGTCATTTTTTATAAAAACACATTTTGATACTGTTATATTTTGTTATACTGTTGTTTTTGTTACTGAAACTTTTAAATAAAAATTAAAGCATTATAAAAATGGATGTTACTTTACACACACACACGACACAATTTTAAAAAATATTCACACTAAATAATATTCACTCTAAATAATATTCACACTACATAATATTCACTCTAAGTAATATTCACACTACATAAAATTCACACTAAATAATATTCACACTACATAATATTAACACTAAATAATATTCACACTAAATAATACTAACACTACATATTATTAACACTACATAATATTCACTCTAAATAATATTCACACTACATAATATTAACACTAAATAACATTCTCACTAAATGTTAACACTAAATATTCACTCTAAATAATATTCACACTACATAATATTCACTCTAAATAATATTCACACTAAATAATATTCACACTACATAATATTCACTCTAAATAATATTCACACTAAATAATATTCATACTACATAATATTAACACTAAATAATATTCACAATAAGTAATACTCACACTAAATTATATTAACACTACATAATATTCACACTAAATATTGACACTAAATAATATTCACACTACATATTATTAACACTAAATAATATTCACACTAAATAATATTCACACTACAAATTATTAACACTAAATACTCACACTACATAATATTCACACTAAATAATAAAAACACTAAATATCCAGCTTGGCATTAGCGAGATTAGAGTAGTTAGCTTAGCATTAGCACTAAGAGAGCAGATTTTTTTTAACCTTTGTATTTCACAGCAGTGTTACAGCAGTGCAGGTAACCATGGTAACAGCAACCTCATCTCCCAGCATGCAACAGTAACGAAGCCCTTCCCCTCCCCTCACTGAGACAGGCAGCAGGGTGGAGCAGCAGATGGACGGACGGACGGCAACCACAGCTGAGCGTGGAGGTAAGACAGAGATAGGTGGAGAGACAAGAGACAGAAGGACAGACTGAGAGAGAAGACAGAGAGAGACAAGAGACAGACAAGGAGAGACAAACAAAAGACAGAAGGACGGAGTGAGAGAGAAGACAGAGAGACAATGAGAGACAGACAAGGAGAGAGACAGAAGGACAGACAAAGAGAGAAAACAGAGAGACAGAGAGAGACAGACAGAGAAACAAGAGACAGAAGGACAGACTGAGAGAGAAGACAGAGAGACAAGGAGAGAGAGAGAGAGAAAGAGAGAGGATAGAGACAAGGAGAGAGACAGAAAGACAGACTGAAAGAAACCTTCTCCTTCAGCTCACTGTCTCCCCCTGCAGGACTGATGATGGATGGAGACTCTGCCCACGGGCACTTGGGACAACAGGTGATGGGAGGTGGGTGTGGCCAGACACTTATGAGGCAGAAAGGTTTAGCAGTTGCCATGGTAACAGACTGGTGATGCTAACAAGAGACATTTACTGACACTAAGACCAGAGCAAATGACAGTTAGCATGCTAACATGACAGCACTAATGACAGTTAGCATGCTAACACTAACATGACAGCACTAATAACAGTTAGCACGCTAACATGACAGCACAAATTACAGTTAGCATACTAACATGACAGCACTAATGACAGTTAGCACGCTAACATGACAGCACTAATGACAGTTAGCATGCTAACATGACAGCACTAATGACAGTTAGCATGCTAACACTAACATGACAGCACTAATGACAGTTAGCATGCTAACATTATGGCACTAATGACAGTTAGAATGCTAACACTAACATTATGGCACTAATGACAGTTAGCACGCTAACAGGACAGCACTAATGACAGTTAGCATGCTAACATGGCAGCACTAATGACAGTTAGCATGCTAACATGACAGCACAATTTACAGTTAGCATGCTAACACTAACATGACAGCACAATTTACAGTTAGCATGCTAACACTAACATGACAGTTAGCATGCTAACATGACAGCAATAATGACAGTTACCACGCTAATGCTAAAATGTCCACCTCCTCCTGGATCTTGACTGACCACTTCCTGTTGACCCCGGCTTGGCTTTCTGGTTGCCGTGGAAACTGAATGTGGTTTACTGACATTGTTACCATGGTGACACGCCCACCTCTACTACCTGACCTTTGACTTCCTGTAAACATGTTTTTTTCTTTTGTTTTGCAGAAAAATCAAAACTGAGGGAAAGTGAAGAAGAAGAAGAAGGAGATCAAATGAAGGTCACATGACCCTCAGTCTTCTTTGGTTTATGTGGGCAGAGTCATTTATCTTAATTAGCATAATATTTATATACAAACACAGTAAATACTGAGTGACTGTGTTTCAGGCCTCCAGGACAGCAGGGGGTGCTAGAGCAGCCAGGATGATCTCAGCCAGGAGTACAGGTACAACACAGTACCACAGCACTACAGTACAACAGTACTACAGTATGACCACATGTGTGTGTGTGTGTGTGCGTCAGAGTCAGTAGAGGGCGTCAGTAGTCCAGGAAGTCGTCCATCAACTCCAAACAGAGACGTGAAGAAGGTATGAACTTTACCTGACTTCGTTTACGTCTCACATTCTTTTATTCTTGTTGAAATGTGTTGTGTTTACTTCGTTGTCCTGCAGGTGGCGCTGGTGCGGACTCCTCCAAGATCTCCTGGTGCTGCTCGTGGACGGATGTCCCCACTCCCCGCCCACCCCATGCCTGACTTCAGCAACGTGAGGTCAAAGGTCGGATCCACAGAAAACCTGAAACACACACCTGGAGGAGGCAAGGTAACACGTGCACGCACACGCGCACACACACACACACACACACACACACACACACACACACACACTCTCTCTCTCTCACTCTCTCTCTCCACAGGTTCAGATAATGAACAAAAAGATGGACGTCACTAATGTGGCATCAAAGTGTGGCTCTAAAGTCAATATTCATCACAAACCAGGTAACACACGCGCAGACGCACATCAGTGACATGTGGTTGTCAGGGTGACACTTCCTGTTTCTGTGTGCAGGTGGAGGGAAGGTGGAGATCAGATCAGAGAAGGTGGATTTCTCCACAATTCAGTCCAAAGTGGGTTCTCTGGAGAACGTGACGCACACGCCAGGAGGAGGAAGGAAGAAGGTACACGCCCATCACACGCTAATCACACGGCCATCATTTGTGAATCATATGTAAATTCATGTTTGTTGTCATGGTAACAGATTGAAAGTCATAAACTGACCTTCAAAGATGAGGCCAAAGCTCGGACTGACCACGGTGCTGACATCATCATCCAGGCTGACTCCACCCCTCATCACCCTGGCAACACCTCCTCCCCGGGAAGCCTCATCGCTGCAGAAGCTCCGCCCCTCGACTATCTCGCCAATGACGTGAGAGAATACACTTGACATGAAAACTACAAAAACACAACCGCACATGCTAACAAACAACTTCCTGTTCTCACCAGATGTCTCAAGGCCTGTAATTGGCCCCGCCCCCTGCCGTTACCAAGGAAACTGCCCGATCAAAGAAAAGCTTGTGGTCATCTTTATAGAACTAAGAAAACTGTTAGCCTAGCTTAGCATTAAGACTGAAAACAGATTAAAACTTTAGGCTGAGTTTAAATGAGCTTAACTGTTTAATTAAGCTTAACTAGTTTAAACTAGTTTAAAGCTTAACTGAGTTGAACTGACCTGGTTCTGTACATGGTCCCTGTCAACTCATCTAATAAACTACACTAAATTATCTTAACTGAGATAACTGAGCTTAATGTACTTAACTGAGTTTAACTAAGACTGATTATTACTCATTATTTAGAATTCGGATTCAGAATGCTAAGCTAGGCTAAACACCAAAGGCTAATAAGAGTTTGAAAATGAAAATAAATAAAATGCAGTTTGATACCAGCTGCCTGTCCACTGTTGATGTGCTTTGTTCCAATAAAGTTTCTTTTTGATCCAAACACTGGAGTGCGTTTTTTTCAAATTCTTCAAATATGAAAAAAAATTCAGAAACAGGAAAAAAAAAAACTCCGCCCGCTCCACAAACAATAACAAGGCGTGTCTTACCCGCATGACTATGTGACACAACTGCACAGGCCCCGCCTCCGGGTGATGGACGCGCTGATGACAGGCACGCGTGGGGCGATAGCAGGCATCAATAATCGATCTATGCTGATCGATGACATGTTTGGGGTTTCCAGACGACGTCATCGGTCTTTGATTGTATAAATAACAAAAATAAAACAGTTTATCGGGCTCATGGTCACGTGACTCCTCCCAGATCAGCTGACGACGAAAGATTCAGGACAAAGTTCCGGTGGGATGATCCGTCACACAGGAAGTGATGTCACAACAAAACATCATGGATCATGTGATCAAACCCTGTACATGTTATAGAACATTAAATAACTAACGCATCAAATACATCAAACAAAATCACTCTCATGTCAATGTTTCTGCATTTTATTCTGAAAAACTGTGTCCATGTCTATATACGTCACTCTGCAGCGCAGCCTCAGGTTTCAATGTTTATTGATGGAACGCAAGCTCCACCCCCCTCCCCCGCATCATCAGAAGCAGCATCTGATTGCGACTTTTAGTTTCACTAAAAGGTTTCAACACGTCAACACAGGAAGTGCAATCCCCTACAAAATAAAAGCCTGCTTCACTGTCCACTTACAGGCAGTTCAATTTCAACCCCAACGATCGGGATTTAAACCAGCGACACAGTCGTCGACCCGCTCGGGAACTCCGACAGCGAGGGGGAGGAGCTAAGCCGAGCTGTTGCGACAAAAACGAGAAGAAAAAGAAAAAGAAAAGTCCAGAGTCTGACAGACAACTGTGTCGGGAATGTTCACATTATTTTATTGTTTTTAATTTTATTATAGCAATGGAAAAATATAACCTCATACAAACGTCTGCGATTCTCCGGAACTTTCCAACAAAAACGCTGAGTGACCTTTTCCCAAACCAGGTGCAGCACAAATTCCACCTTTTCTTTTGGCACTCACTCCTGCAGCGGATAGAATTTTATTTTGAAGGATTTTAGTGCTGCCGTTGTAGCGTGGGCGTCGGCGCCGTGGCGTCCGTCGGACCCCTGTCGCCGTTTTAGTGCTCGAAGAAAAAAAAGAAAAAAGAGAAAGAGGAGGGAAAACCCGAACTTTTCCAGAGTCTTTGTTTTCTCGTCATGTTTTTGTCTCCGGGCGCCGAGTGACAGATCAGTGACATCATCGTGATGTCATAGCAGTGACAGATTAATGACATCATCGTGATGTCATACCAGAGGCCGGCCTACGGCGGGAGAGGCAGATTATTTTGGGGGAGCAGGCTGAAAGGCAAGTTTGTTTCAAAAGGGGGAGGAGTCAGAGTCCAGTCCACAGGAAGGGGGAGGGGTTAGTCGTCACCTGCTGGATCTCAGGGTGGTGTGATGTCGTCTCTTGCTCGCTCGCACGCCTCTCACACACTCATGTCACTCGTCTTCTGCTTCGACAAACAGAAGACTTTAGTCCAGTGGGCGGGGTTTGTCCTCATTGTTCACTGATGTCGATCTCTCTCTCTCTCTCTCTCTCTCTCTCTCTCTCAGCCCGACCATCATCATCTGTAACAAACATGAGACCAGGACCCGTTTCAGAAAGTTAGTCAAGCCTGAGATGAGGTTTTTCACTTCAGCTCAACACTGAGTCAGTTACCCTGGCAACGAACTGTGTGAAGCAAACCTGCTCGCTGGCAGGTTTCCTGTCTCGTGCTGAGCCTGAAGCAGCTGTTTGACTCTCGTGTCCTCGTTCATACAGTCGATATCAAAACACATATCAGAGCGCATTCAAACATGGAAATCCAATCACACGTTACTGCACCCTCAACTCACACGCTTAACTCAGAGTTTGTTGAACCTGCTTTCTGAAACAGGCCCCAAGACCAGGATCTAAGTGTGTGTGTGTGTGTGTGTGTGTGTGTGTGTGTGTGTGTGTGTGTTGGGTCTCGCAAAATCAGGAAGCCGAGTGAACGCTCGCCGCTGTGACGCGCAGCAGCTTCCTGAGTGAAAAAGACCCATATTTATGTGCGACGTCATAAAATCCTCCTGACTGACTGTGGACAGGAAGAGGAACTGACGTCACATGACACTGTGTGTGTGTGTGTGTGTGTGTGTGTGTGTGTACGGACCAGGCCTGGCTCTTGAGTTTACGCAGCTCCTTCGTGGCCCAGGTCGCCAGCGTCTTGGTCTTTGTTGTTTTGGAGCGTCGACCCTCTGTCAGCATCTCATTGATGGGAGGATGAAGATCAACGAGCTGCATCACATCTTTACCAAACGCCGTACAAAGGTCACTGAGGTCACACACACACACACACACACACAGAGAGACAGTGATTGTGTGTGATAACACACACACACACATGGATGTTGTACTACAGCAGGTCAGCACCTCCTGACATGTGTTAGTCTCAGACGTTATGATGACATCACAACATCAGCGTGGTGCATGTTTGTCTTCATTGACCGAACCCCACACACCCACCCCACACACACCCACAGCGTCTCACCCGATGAGTCCGGCGGCGTTCGCCACCACACTGTCCGAGTGATCCTCATCCTCAGCGATGTGATGAATAAATGAGAGGATGAACTCCACCCTCGGCTGAACCAACATCACGTCAGCTGGAGGGAGGAAGAGAGGGGGGAGGAGCTTAAACACACTTTTCTAGTGCCACAGCTTGACACACACAATTCTACAAGCAATTATTAATTGATTACTAAATGAATATTGATCAAAAACTTTTATTAATGAAAATAAAAATTAAATATATATGTGTGTGTGTGTGTGTGTGTGTTGGGTCCTGCAAAATCAGGAAGCTGTGTGAACGCTCGCCGTTATGACGCGCAGCAGCTTCCTGAGTGAAAAGGACCCGTGTTCATGTGCGACGTCATAAAATCCTCCTGACTGACTGTGGACAGGAAGAGGAACTGACGTCACGTGACTGAGGGCGGAGTGGTCATGTGATCTTACGGTGGACGTTCTCCTGGTCTCCCTTCAGGCCCTGGATGATGCCGGTGTACGCCTCCAGACAACCCTCCCTCAGCTCGTTCAGGTAGTCCACCATGTCATAGTCTGTCTGCAGCACATGGGAGGTCACATGATCAACACCTGATGTTCAGACTGAACATCATGTGACGGGTGAAAGGTCACAGTGGCCCTCACATAGTAATGCTGCATTTGAGACAGTAGGAATTTTCCGACCTCCTACTAGGAAAAGTACTGGAGTCCTAACTTGTGAACTCGGCACAAATCCATGTACCCCGGCTTCACAGAGAATCAGTTTCTAACGCCACACAACAGTGACACGCATCTGGAAACATCAACTGGGAAATGATTTTGTCTGATTTTGTCTTTGAACGCAGCGTAAAGTAAAAAAACGATGCATGTGCAATACCTACAATCTTGGTATGAAGATGGAGCTTCTTCCTAATGTTGAGTAACAGATGAGCCTATAGGACCACATGTGTTTACCCGGAGCTTGTTAAAAACACTGTGCTGATATTATCAAGTAAGCTCAAAGCTTCTGTTGCACCTTCTCTAAACCTGGTGCTGACGTCACCTGTGTGTTGCTGTCTGCTGAGAGACGGCGCAGTGACGTATATCTGGATGATATGTACAGTATGTAGTGAAGGTCACCAATGTTCTAAATAATAGAACGTTAGTTTGTAAAGAGACTGAGCGCACGCTCCTCCTCCTCATTAAAAAAAATGCTACATGAGAAACACTGGTGACTGAGACTGAAGCAGCTTTGAGTTAAACAGTTTCACATGGCTGCCCCCTAGTGGAGAAGGGAAATACAACCGTTTCCTCAGTAAACCTGGTACAATGTGCTTGATCACTGAGTCATCTTCGTGTGTGTGTGTGTTTGTACCTTGTCCACCTGAGCCTGAGACGCCTGCTGCAGTGTGTCCAGGACTATTTTCAGATATTTCTTAAACTCTCCTCCGACGGCGAGAGCGATGTCTCCGAACGCAGAGAGAATCTGAGGTTTGACTGAGCGATGGACGTTCTCATTCTACACACACACACAAAGTTTAATTTCCACAAACATCTTCACAGAAACAAATGATGATGCAGATAAATGTTTGACATCATAGTCAGCATGGTGCATGATTTATCATCACAGACACACCAACACACAGCGACACACACGCACACTGACACAGCGACACACTCACCCCCAGGTTCTCCAGCAGCAGCTGCATGAGGTCATCACAGTAAGGCAGGATGTTGGACATCAAAGCTCGACACAGGTCACACACCAGACCCACTGCTGCCAGACACACCTGCACCCACCAACCAATCAATCAATATCAATGCACACTGATCACCTCTGTCTGAAACGGCTCACTTCCTGTCACATGGTACCTGATACTCTGCATAGTTCTTCAGGCCGATGGCGAGAAACGGTTTAAAGGCCTCCATGTATTTCTGAAAGTCACTGCCCAGAACTGAGACACAAACACACAGCGCCACCAGGTGGTGATTTATGACCATGCTGCTTAATAATTCTCATTGTGTTTGTGTGTTTGTGTGTGTGCGCGCATACCTTCCACCAGTGTGGACACAGCCATCAGAGCGTCCTCCTGAACGCCTCCTGACCCGGCCGTGCTCTGAAACATCCTCAGCAGAGATGCCATGACCACATCTGAGATTTGCAGCGCATCCTGGTGTTGGACCTTACGCAAGACATTCTGCACACAGGAAACACACACTTACTCTGAAGGTAAAACAGGAAACGCACTCTTACTCTGAAGGTAAAACAGGAAACGCACTCTTACTCTGAAGGTAAAACAGGAAACGCACTCTTATTCTGAAGCTAAAACAGGAAGCGCACTCTTACTCTGAAGCTAAAACAGGAAACGCACTCTTACTCTGAAGCTAAAACAGGAAGCGCACTCTTACTCTAAAGCTAAAACAGGAAACGCACTCTTACTCTGAAGGTAAAACAGGAAACGCACTCTTATTCTGAAGCTAAAACAGGAAGCACACTCTTACTCTGAAGCTAAAACAGGAAACGGTGAGTGTGTATAACCCACAAACACCTTGACAGAAACAGGAAGCGACCGTCTCAGATAAATGTGTGACATCACGGTCAGAGTGGTGCATGATTTATCATCACAGACAGAAAAGACTCATCAGTGACAGAGGAAGTTGTGATGATGCTTCTGTCTGTTACTGTTTAGAGTCTGAAGAACAGTTAATGGCCAATAAAACGAACTACAGACAGCACAGGTGTGTGTGTGTGTGTGTGTGGTCTCACCTGTAAAGTCGCACACAGCAGCGACTGCAGGTCGTTGAACTGGATTCTGTCTGACGTGCTCTGGATGTGAGACTGAAAAATAAAACAGAGTGAGTCGGTGAAGGTTCGGCGAAGGTCCGAGCGTGGTGTGAAGCCCCGCCCCTCCGCTGGTGCCACACCTCCATCTGCAGGACCTGCTGCAGCCGCTCCATGATGACCAGCGTGGTCTTCTGCACCGCTGGGTAACAGTCTTTAGCGCTGTTCTTCACGATCTCCATCAGAGCCTCATACGCTGCAGAGCGCAGGTTGTTCTGGTGACCGTCAGGCCTAAGCGAGAACCATTCAACCATCAGAAAACACACACAAGCTCCGCCCCCTATAGCTGCTGCCATACATGTTCTACATCTGCTTTTTACTCTAGTGACCTGGATCAAAGCTGCAGTGACTTTACTCGCTCATTGTTCTGCACAGACTCTCTGAGTCCATGTTTGTCCAGCGTGGGCTCAGTCACATGACAGATGCCCCGCCGCCCTCTCCATTCACCATTATCACAAAAGAACTTATTTTAAGTGCTTTTATCATGATATTATCCTCCAGTGTTCCTCTATGATGGAATTGTAACAGTGGAGGTGAGTGTTCGCACACATGCAGCCTGCAGGTTTGTGTGTCTGCTTTAAATTCCGACTTCTGATTTTGTCTTTGAACGCAGCATAATGTAAACAAACGATGTGCAATCCCTACAATCTTGGTATGAAGATGGAGCTTCTTCCTAATGTTGAGTCACAGATGAGCCTATAGGACCACATGCGTTTCCTTGTGATTGTGTTTGCTGTGACGTTTCTCTGTGTGTTTTCCCTGACATCTACCCGGAGCTTGTTAAAAACACTGTGCTGATATTATCAAGTAAGCTCAAAGCTTCTGTTGCACCTTCTCTAAACCTGGTGCTAACGTCACCTGTGTGTTGGTGTCTGCTGAGAGACGGCGCAGTGACGTATATCTGGATGATATGTACAGTATGTAGTGAAGGTTACTAACGTTCTAAATAATAGAACGTTAGTTTGTAAAGAGACTGAGCGCACGCAGTCAGTGAGGGGTCAAAGGTCACCTGTCTGTTGTCTCCAGCAGTTTCTGGACGATGGTTTCGAAGGAGGACGACAGACAGTAGGTGCACGGTTCTTCCTGGTCCTCTGCGGCCTCCGTGGCTTCGTACGCCGCCTCGGCCAAAGACGAGAACGCCTGAAACACACAGCAGGTCGCGATCATGAGCAGGAAATATGGTGTGGAGCGTGTGTTTGACTGACACACACACACACGCAGAGATTTCTCACCCAGCAGACATTGGTCGCCACTCTGGGCTCCGCCCCCAGCCCCTCGATCAGACTCTTGAGCAGCGGCTCCAGCTGGTACTCGTTGATGGCGGCTTCAGGCAGAAGCTCACATATACGACCCACCGTCCACGCCGTCGTGTCCCTCACCACCACGCTGGGGTCTTTCATCAGCTCCATCAGGGTCGGCATGGCCTGTTGAGGGAGGTGGAGCCAACTTTAGAGGGTAATGGTAATGAGTGACAGGCAGCAGAGGCTAGTGAGCACTGACCTGTACGGCCAGAGGTTTGAGCTGACTCAGCTCAGGTCCTTCCAGGATGGATCCAAATGCCATGATGGAGGCGTCACGATAGCGCCAGTCTGGGTGTGTGATGTTCTTCTGAATGAACGGCAGCACGTGGAGCAGCACGTCGTCCTCGCAGCACGTCGCCAACAGCATCAGACACACGCCCGCCGCCTTACACGGGTTCCAGTCGTCATCGTCGTCGTTCTCGTCCTGGAACAAAGTCAAGGAATGAAGACCACGAGGAGGAGGAGCAAGAGGAGGAGGAAAAGGACGAGGAGGTCTTACCTGTTTGGTGAGGGTCTGAGTGAGGATGGGAACCAGGTACTGAAGGGCCCCTTTGGCATAGAACTTACTGGTGTGCTCCGGGGGGCGGCCCTGCTCTGAGGCCTGTCAACACACAACAAAACAGGAATTGAGCTTTAAACAGCGCGGCGGACGTGAAGCTGCAGACGGCAGCGGGCACTGACCTCAGACGCCTCGATGGCGAGGTCCATCTCCTCGTCACACACGTTAGACCAGAACTCGATGCCCTGGAGGGCGACTTCGTCAATGTCGCTCTTCATTGCCTCGATGGTGATCTGAGATCAGGAAACGGTTTAGATGCTAACAAGGGGTGTGGCTAAAGGACATGGGCATTACATCACCATCTTATTTATGTACATGTTTGAGACAGAAGGTGGTCTCACCGCGAACAGAGCAGGACCCATGTACGCCTCCATGTACTGATAATACAGAGACATGATCTTCACCAGGTTCTGCAGCGCAGCCACGCGCACCTGACACACACACACACACACACACACACACACACACCATTACAGTTAGGAGTACGACTGTTGTGGAAAACCTCACTTGCGCCCTCTGCTGGATTTTAAAACAGGTTGTTCAGGAAACAGTGTGTGTGTGTGTAGTCACTCACTCTGGTGTCAGGACACTGTGTGGCCTCACACACCACCTGCATGATGAAGTGTCGCTCAGCCTGAAAACACAAGCACACAACAGTTACTAATACAGTCCTCACCACGGGAGGTCATTTATAAAAGCCCACGTCGTCATGGAAACGTCAAAAAAGAAATCTCACTCAACTAAGTGAATCAACTATTTTTTTGTTACAGTTTGAATGTTTTAATATTTCAAACCACTTTGTCATGTTTCAGCTTCTTCAATGTGAACATCATCATTTCCATGTTTGCTCAATATTTTCTGAACCAAATCACTTTAAATGAACAGATGATGAAAAGAATTGTTCGTTAGAGGCCTCGCTCACACTAGTGTCAGTAAATCCAGCCAGTAGGGGGCAGTGTTATTAAAATCAGCTGATAAATCAGGTTTTCCAGCATGTTCCAAGATAACAAAGTCAGAATTGATCTGGATTAAACAGAGACGCAGTCATTCAGGGAGCATGAGTCCAGACCTGAACCTGAAGTGAGAATCTGGAGAAGGTCCAGGTCCACAGCACGCGTCCTGTTTCTTTAACATTTGCTCCATCAACTCTATACTGACACCTAAAGGTCAGAGTTCACCCGACAGCTGCTGTTCCAATAGTCCAGTCGACTAGAGATGAATACATGAATGAGGTTCACCACAGAAAACCTTTGACTGAAGCTGATAGAAGATTGTTCTGTTCACCCTGTCATCATGTGAGCGTCTGTGATACGAAGAAAATTCAAAAACTATGGTCAGCTGAGATTAGCACAGCGCTTCTGTGAGGATGAAGCGGTAGAAGATGGATGGATGAATGCTCTCAGACACTCGTCATTACAGTAGAAGCTCAGCTGAACGAGCGTCCAATCGCAGACGAGATGTTAGCGATGTCAGCTTCTCAGAAACTCTAAATAAATGCACACTGATGCTCGCTCGCTCGTGCGTGTGTGTGTGTGTGTGTGTGTACCTCCTTGTCAAAGTTGGCCTTGGTGAACTCCAGTGAGTTGAGCAGAGCGTTGGTCGCTGCCAGTTTGACGTTGTTACTCGGCTCCTCCTTCCTCATGCCCTGGATGATGGCCGTCAGGATCTCGTTGGCTTTCTCCTGCAGCTGCTCTGGGTCCTGAACGCACCATGGAGACAGAACAGTCCAATTATTATGCACAAACTTTACTGTCACTGTGGGAAACACACCAGCTGCCATCCCATAATTAACACTAAGTACAATTCATGTTACGATGTATTTACAGCAGCTCTACTCCATGGGTTAATTAGTTGTTTTCATTACAAAGATGAGTTCAGTTGTTGTTGGTCCATGAGACCAGTGTTGTTTTTGTTGACGCCCCTCTTTTTTCACGACGTTAATGAGACGGTGACGACATGAACATGGATCTTTGATGATGAAAACATGACGAGACGTGTGCGAGTTTACTTTGACGAGATGAGAATGGACGTAAATGTTAGTGTGTGGTTTGTCAGACATTTCTGCTGATTGTGCGTTAATCTGTCAATTAAAACCCAAACAGTCTGTATTCAACACACGTCAGGTGGGTTCGCTGCGACCCCCTCACTCCCCGCCCTGGTGACGTGACGCGGTTGTGGCGCACTGAGAACAGTCCGCTCTGATCCACAGTCGCTCTGGGGACAGAGGGACCCCGTCCCCCAGGAAGTGGTGAGGTCTGGGCGGAGATTCGCTGTAAACCACCTTCGCCGAGTCTTTCCAAGCCGAGCTAGAGCCGGTTGCGGCGCACCACCGGAGGAAATGTACTTTTAACAACTGATGTTTGATGAAGTCGACATCAATTCATGAAAACAACTGTTGTTGAAATATGGAGATAAAAGGTTTCTGGACAACAACAATCTCCAATACTTACTGACCTAAATTAATTAGTTAAAGTGGACATATTATACCCTATTTCCCCCATTAAAATAGTTCCCTGGTGCCCTAATGAACATGTCTGTTACATGCTTTGGTCAAAATACCGTAAGGATGAAGCATCATAGCAGTTCAATAACCCTGCTAAACCCGCCCCTTTCAGAACGCTCGGTTTTCGTGCATGGTCCCTTTATATGCAAATGAGACAGGCAAACACACACCCACTTCTTCCAGGGGGTTTCTGATTTGTCCTCTTTACAGCGCTTTACAGCTCTATTCCTCTCCCCCTCCCTCCACTAGTTCTGACAATATCAACATGGCAGCGTGAGCAGAAAACAGCCAGAGTGCCGTCACAGGAAGAGACGTCCTACATAAGGATCGAGCCGAACAGTAAACCAGTTAAAAACACTTGGGGACAGCACCGCTGATTGCCAGCGGCGCGCGGCGCGCTGAATAAACTGCCGCTGTATGTGTCTGTATCAGACCGGTGACTGTGCTCTGGAGACCTCGCCGCTGGCGATCAGCGGTGGCGAGGTCTCCGGAGCACAGTCAGTGCTGTCCCTATGTCTTTTTAACGGATTTTCACAGAGTGCAGCACCGATGAACAGAGTTGACATAATACCGCTCTTCCTCCCTTGCCTGCACTCTCGCAGGGACAAGGTGGAGCTAAGGTGGAGCTCTCGAAGTAAACTTACTGGTGGGCGGTAACATTTGCGGTGAAATGCGCATGCTGCCGTCATAAGCGCAGGGAATTCAACATCGAGTGTTTTATCGCCTATACTTACACTAAGGGGAACCACAAAAACATGACTGAGTATTCTTTTTCCACACTTTGGCGACTGGTACGGCCTCCAGAGTCCCAAATATAAGTATTGAAATGGTTAAAAAGTTGATTTTGCATAATATGTCCCCTTTAAGACTTTTTTTTTCTTTTAACTAAAACTGACTAAAACTAACACCTATAGAAATGACTAAAACGTAAAACTAATCAGCATTTTAGTCCAAAAGATAGAAATAGTACCTGGTACCAAGTTACTATGCTAGTGGAAACGCTACTTAAACCATGGCGAGGCGCGTAGAGCCGGTGGAAACGCGCCATAACTAAACCAGACTCCTACTAGTTGTCAGAGATTACGTGTGATCTACAGTTCAGCACTGTTCCGCTCTCACATACTCAGCCCGTTTATAATCTTGCTGGAGCAGGAAGTAACAACAGTACCTGGTACCAGGTTACTATGCTGGTGGAAACACTACTTAAACCATGACGAGGCGAGAACACGGCATTAGTCTGAGGAAGAAGCAGGTTTAGGTTTCCATGGAGACGACTGGTCCTGATAAGGTCAGTGTTTGACGGAAACACGTCTGCGTATGTGTCTCTCTGTGTGCCTGTGTGTGTGTGTGTGTGTGTGTGTCAGACTGACTATATCCTGGCAGATGTATCCTATAGCCTCCAGTGTGGACTCCTTCATGTGTTCGGTGCTCGATGGATTGGTAACGTTGGCGACCAGCTGTCTGATGAGATCGGGCCACTGGTTGACGGGAATCTCGGCGCAGGCGATCCCAGCGACGCACTGCGACGCCGAGCTGGGTCGATACGTCTCCGTGCCCAGAGTCTGTAAAACCTGAGACACAAACAAACACACCAATGAGACCACAGCGGTCACATGACTCTCAGACCAGCCGACACGTGTGCACAGACTTACATAGTTCTTGATCTCGCAGCGAGCGTTGGCGTCGATGGCCAGCCATCTCTGCTGGTACCGTGTCTTCACGTCAGGGTCTTTAGAGGTCAGAGAGTTCTTCACCTGCAGACCAGCAGCCACTCGAGCCACCTGTGTGTTCCCAGGGTTTGCCAAAACCTTCGACAACTCCACCAGGAATGTGGTCTGTGAAGGGGCGGAGTTTGTCAACACATGACATACACAATCACAAAAACTGCTGTGAGATTAGAAAACACAAAGTATCCAACTTTCATTGAAGCTTCACTTTCCTGCAGGTTTCAGCGCAACACAGTGATCACACACATGAACAAGTGATCTATGAATGGATGATGCATTTACAGCTGTCCTATCAGCCAACCACAAAATAGCATTTCTTGTTGCCGGGTAAAGTCTGAAAACAGGTTTCAGCTTCCATGAGCAGGAAGGCTGTGAATGTGTGTGTGAAACAGTCCACACACAGTTTACGGGGACAATGTCTCTTTGGTCCATTTGTCGTCTTTTCTTCACACTGAGGACCAAATGAATGAGGTCAAGCTGTGCAGAAGTGACCTGACTGAAGAGGGATAATGCACGCATGTTGTGAGCAGAGAAATCCTGCACTTCCTACTTTGTTTAACAATACATCGCTTACACAGATACCTATCTTAATATAGCTTTTATTCGAGTCTTAAATCTACAGAGAGCGATTTGTGTGTGACGCTGTAAACAGGAAGTCGATTCTCCTCTGTTTTGTCTTCACAGCTGATCGACAAATTCATGGCTAATAAGATCCAAACAGGAAGTGAGTTTGTTTATGAACGTCATTCACAAACTTGGCAAACGATCGACAGCCAATAATCTGACCTCTGACCTGCTGTTTAAAAAAACCTCACCAGGTTCTCCAACGCTGCCTGTTCCAGAAACTTCTGAGCTGCTTCCAGTTCATTACGATCTGTGGAGACAGACAAAGTGAGACAGAGACGGGGACAGAGACACCGATTTAGAGGAATGCTAGCTGCTAAGCTAACGTATGGCGGTTAACGCCATCAACCTCGGCAGTGACGTCATCACCTCACACGCCGAGCCTCCAACGTGCGCGTTAGCCGCCGTGAGAGGCTGTCGGCTAGCATGCTAACGGTAGCCGGTACGAAAACGGACATGTTAAAATGTCAAAGAAAAAGACACAAATAAAGTTTTACAACAATGACAAATCAGATTGAGGCTGAGGAGGAAGAGGAGTCATCTCTGCTCAGCGTGTTTATAACGTGAACCGGGTGAAGCTAACGAGCTAACGGCTAACGAGCTAGCTCTCGCAGGCATGGGCAGGGTCGCAGCTGCTATCCGGCTACACCAGCCGCCAAAACCCGTCTACACTGAGCGAAAACCCGACTATAGTGACGTGACATCGCGCTCATCAGTATCT
This sequence comes from Solea solea, assembly GCF_958295425.1. Lineage (NCBI taxonomy): Eukaryota > Metazoa > Chordata > Actinopteri > Pleuronectiformes > Soleidae > Solea > Solea solea. The sequence goes on from NC_081149.1 coordinate 25,567,370, forward strand.
GCGACGGAGCCACGTCTCAATCACGCCGAAAAAGTGTGCTTCGTAACGCGGGAAGAACGCTCCATCAGCAGCAGGCCGTCACATTAGCATGTTAGCATCGTCGGCTACAAGCCCAGCAACGAGGCTTTTCCACCGCCTCCGCGCCAACACCACACCCAGCCCCCGACACCCGGGCCCCGGCAGCCAGCCCCGAGCGTAACCGCGCCGCGGTTCGTCCTCTCACCTGGAGACACCGTTTTCTCGAGGATCGTGATGAGCTCCATTGCGTCCCCGGCGCGCGCTCTTCTCTCGGACAGTGAGTGTCGCTCACAGCGGGATTAGTTTCCTTCCACGGGACTCGCTCTGTGACAGCCGCAGGGCGGGTACGGACGGTGCGGACAGAGGCGGAGGTTCCCGGTGCTCGCTCGGACTTTTCACTCGAATGTCGCGGGAAATGTTAGTGGTCGAGGAGCAGAGAATCGTCTCGTGGCTTCTCCACCGCCCCTTCACATCCTGTGTTGTCGGGAGGGAAAGGGCCGCGCGCTTCTCTCTCGCGGAGGGATATCACGCACTGTGACGGTGCTGTGCTGCGTTCACGGCCCGGCAGACATTTGAGCTCTGAGATGCTCAGAGAAAAACACGTCGATTTGCATTTGTACCGTTTAAAACTATTAAAATATACACGTATAGATTAAAGTGTTCATATACAAACATACTGACTGAGTCGTACATACACACTGGACTTTTGATTAAACATTGAACAAGTGTGAGAAACCAGGTAATTGTTGTTATGATGTTATAAATATATAAATACGTGTATATTTTAATAGTTTTCTCTAGTGGGTCATGGGTGTAAAAAGAGTACATGTTAAGTACCATAACTGTAGTAAAAGACTACTTTAGTGGGCCATAGGTGTAAACAGAGTACACGTTAAGTCCTGTAACTGTAAAAGTACCGTAACTGTAGTAACAGATGACTTAGTGGGTCGTGGTTGTGAACATAGTGAAAACACAGACAGTAGAAACAAACATTGCTCCTTTATTAGATCATTTACAGTAGTTTCTCTCTCAGTTGTAGCTGCCTTGAGATTTTTTCTCTTTTCATTTTTTGTTCAGTCTTCCTTGTTCGTTTCCATGGAGACGAGGAAGAGTCACAACAAACAAAAAACAAAACAGGAAATGGTTCAAAAGTCTCTTCAGAACGACGACGATGATCCAGTGCAATCACTTTACTAAGATATGTCAGGGCATCTGATTGGATAAGAGCTTTCAGGAGTCAGACACTGCCGGCCAATCACATTTCCTCTCACGTGTGATGTTTGGAACATTGTTAACAGGACACAGTAAAAAAAAAACAAAAAGAAAGAAAAAAACAATGTAACGTTTCCACAGTGACACGAGCAGAGGTCATTTTATGGCACAACATGGATGCGGAGTGAAAACATGGCAACAGCATGACATCACCGCGGCGTCGATGTGATGTCATCGCATCGACCACAGGTCTGCAGACTCCGCCCACCCACACTGAGTGACAGCTGTGGTGGTCAGTTTCACTTCAGACACTGACCAATCGTTTCAACACTATGAATAAACACTTAGTTTGGTTTCATGTTGGCCCCACCCCCAACATCACAAATACATGGGTGTGGTTTATCACACACACTTCCTGGTTTTAAGTTTCACATTAAGCACTTTGACCCCTGAAGCCCAGACCAGGAAACTGTGTGTGTGTGGATCATGTGATGCAGTCTGCATGTGTAGTGATAGTATTTTATTAATACTGATACAGATCAATTATCTTATTGATCCTCCTGTATTATGATCCACTGACATACGAGGACAGCTGTGAGACTGTGACCTCACCACCAGAGGGCACACTCCTCTGTTGTAAACAAAACTGTGACATCAGCAGTTTTAGCTTCAGTTGTGTCATTGATCGTGTTTCCGTGGTTACAACATTTGTACTTGAAACAAGCTTTTGTATGAACGTGAACGCAACCCAATAAAGTTAGCTTATTCAATAATAACACACACACACAGACACACACACACAAACACACACACACAGTTGAGGCACAAATGAAATAGAAGCTAAAAAAACATTAATCATGTGTTTGAAACTGTCTGTCTGTCTGTCTGTCTTTCTTTCTTGTGGGCGGAGTGAATGTTTAAAGGTCACAGACGGACTGCAGGTATTGAGATAAAGCATCAGCATTGCAGGGGGCGGGGCCTCACATATAAAACCACATCACATCACTATCCTGGTTTAAGCCCTGACTGACAGGCGTAACCATAGCAACAGTGGCGCTTAGCAGTGTGGGCGGGGCCTTCCCATGAGAACACACCTGACAACCACAGACAAGCCACGCCCTCTAGAGGCATGTTTAGCCTCGCTTGGCAAAAAAAATGAAAGCAGAGTGAAACTGTCTGTGGGGGCGGGGCTTCAGGTGTGATGATTGGTCACAGGTATGGAAGCCTGGAGGGCAAGAGTGTGTTCGGGTTCAAAGGTCAAAGGATCATTTACAGTCAACTACAGATATTTACACACAACTGACTCCTCCTCCTCACATACTGTAGTGTAACATGGTGGGAGGCGGGGCTTTCACACTGTCACATGACATGGAGGAGGAGTTTAGCTGTTCTTTAGCAGCGTTCTGTCTTCAGGAGGACAAGAGGACGAAACAGCGACGGTGGACGAGGAGAAGAAAATCAGCTGAGCACTTTCTGAGGACAAGAGCGAGCAGCAGCGCACGTCCACGGTCTGCAGACACGTGCAGCGACGCAGCAGCGCCACACACTGGTCTGTCACTTTAACACAACCTGAAACACAGACACACACACACACAGGGTCACTACACAGGCCACGCCCACATACAGTGTCTGTGTGTGAGACTGTGAGTGTGTGTGTGTGTGTGTGTGTATAGACGTCTCCTCACCTGCCAGGCTGATGTGGGTGAGGCTCTCTCTCAGGGGGGAGGTGGGTGAGGAGAGGGTGAGCAGGGTGTGGTCAGTGATGAGTCCACACTGACTCAGGTCTAATCGGCTCAGGTGAGGAACGAAGCGGACGAGCAGACGAGCCGACGCGTCCGTCAGATCCAGACCGGCCAAACGCAGCTCAGTCACGTTCTGGAACCGCCCCACTCTGGTTTCACCGTGAGCTGGAGGACCAATCAGAGCGCAGTATTTAACTGAAGGGAACGCCTTTTTCACTTATTATAACTTTAAACATTAAGGCTGTCAATAGATTATCATCAGTGAATGAATGACCTGTCCTGGTGTCAGGGGGCGGAGCCAGCAGCTCTCTCAGGTGAGAGTCTTTGAGGTCCTCCACTCTGCTGACGTCCAGCAGTCTGAGACACGGACAGACAGACTGACAGAGGGCAGAGACCACTGTCCACGGACAACCAGAGACATTCAGCTCCAGGAGACCTACACACACGAGACAGGAGACAACCATCCATGGTGTCTGTCAGTAAAGACAGAAGCAAACCTTCTTGTCTTCACTCAAACATCTGCTGATCTGTGTGTGTGTGTGTGTGTGTGTGTGTGTTACCCTGCAGACGGCTGATGAGCCACATCAGCTGTTTCTTGGAGATGTTGGTAAAGCCCAGGTTGAGTGACACTGGCTGTCGGCGGATGATACCACTGAGCATGGGAGGGGTGATGGAGCGCTGACGACTCAGGTCAATCTGTGTCCACAGCCTCTTATCACAACACCTGAGGAACACATGAACACATGAGTGAACACCTGAGGAACACATGAGTGAACACATGAGTGAACACATGAGTGAACACATGAACACCTGAGGAACACATGAGTGAACACATGAGTGAACACATGAGTGAACACATGAGTGAACACCTGAGGAACACATGAGTGAACACCTGAGGAACACATTAGTGAACACATGAGTGAACACATGTGTCCACAGCCTCTTATCACAACACCTGAGGAACACACAAACATGAGTGAACACATGAGGAACACATGAGTGAACACATGAACGAACACACAAGTGAACACATGAACACATGTGTTCACAGCCTCTTATCACAACACCTGAGGAACACATGAACACGAGTGAACACCTGAGGAACAAATGAACACATGAGTGAACACCTGAGGAATACATGAGTGAACACATGAGTGAACACATGAGTGAACACATGAGTGAACACATGAGTCCACAGCCTCTTATCACAACACCTGAGGAACACACAAGTGAACACCTGAGGAACACACGAGTGAACACATGTGTCCACAGCCTCTTATCACAACACCTGAGGAACACATGAACACATGAGTAAACACATGAAAACATGAGTGAACACATGAGTGAAAACATGAGTGAACACATGTGTGTGTGTGTCTCAGGTGGGCGGGGACCCACCAGCGGCTCCAGGTGCGACACACCCTCATGCAGACGCAGAGCTCTCGTTGGCTCAGGTTGGTGAAAACTCGCAGCCACACGTCTCGGGTCATGATGTGGGCGGAGCCTGAGTCGAGCGGCAGACAGCTGGGCTCTGGACAGGTGGGGGGGGGGCGCACCAGGTGTCTCTCCATCTGAACCGGCCGCGGCGGCGAGGGCACGGCCGGCGGGCTGCGCTTCATCATCTGAGAGCGTGGAGTGAGACGGGACGGCTGGGAGCAGGGAGACGCTGCCATCGCTGACATCATCAAGCCGCCTCCCCCTCCTCCGCCGTTAGAGGTGCGGACGCTTGAGGAGGAAACGTTGTTTCTGGACGCCGCCTGGATCTTGTTGTTGCTACGGATCTTGTTGCCACGACTCCCACTGGCTTTAGCTCCACCCCCTCCTCCCCCACTGTGTCTGTGATTGGTCAGAGGACCACTAGCATTCTCCTTCTCCCCGCCCTCCCTCCCACCTCCCGCCCCTCCTCGCGTCCGTCCGTTGCGCGCCTCCTGCCCGTTGCTCCGCTGCTTCCCCGTGAAACTGTCATGCTGCAATGACGGAGGCATCTGATTGGAGGAGAGGGGTGAGGGAGGTGGGAGGGAGGAGGAGTTTTTCCTGGTCCTGTCCAAGGTGGGCATGTCCTCCTCATCTCCATCCTGTAGGCCTACTTTCCGTGCCCGTGGATTTAATCCCGCCTCTCCTCCACCTCTTCGCCTGGCCTTGTCGGCCCCTCCACCTACCGTCTCCTCCTCCCGCTCCTCCTCCTCCCCCGCCTTCCCTTCCTCCCCCTCCGACTCCTCGCTGGCGCTGAAGCCAAGCTCGGCCAGACGCCGCTCTCTCTCCCGCTCTCTCTCCCTCTCCCGATCGCTACGACTCCTCTCTCTCTCTGCCCGGCTCCCACTGCTGTTGCCATAGACGACAGGGGGAGGCGGAGCAGGGGAGGAGGAAGAGGGGGAGGAGCCATCCCCCTGCTCCGCCCTCAGGGAGTCATCAGAGTCGGACTCAGACTCGGACTCGGAGCTGGAGGAGGAAGAGGAGGAGGAGGAAGGCCGGCGCTCCAGCAGACACATCCTCTTAAAACGCTCCAGTTTCTCACGGTGATGCGAGCGCTGGTCGGCGCTTGGCATCCCCAACGCTCCTCCCACCCCTGCTCCTCCCACCCCGCCTCCCCCACTGCCTCCGGGCTGAGAGGAGGACGAAGAGGAGGAGCCCTGCAGTCCTCCAGCTCCGCCTACAGAGGACAAAGTCGGACCGTTTGACTCCAACGCCTCTTGCTTAGGTTTCTGAGGGAGGAGGGAAGGAAATAGGGAAGGAGAGAGGAGGGAGGGAGGAGTCAGTGACAGATGATGTTGATTTTAGAAAAGTGTAAAAGTGACTTTTTACCTTTTTCAGACGTTTCTCGTGAACACCTTTCATCTGGAGGGAAACAGACAGTCAACTTCCTGTTTCACCATCAAAATAAAAGCCTGACATTGACAACTTTTACTGTGAAGGTCCACAGTATTAAAGATGGGGTACGTCCGTTTCTGATAAAACACATTAGTTTAAATCAAGTTTAAAGTTTTCACTTTAATTTAACTAATGACGTCATTCAGACCACACAGACACCTAGACCACACAGACACTTTGGCCCATTAGACACCTAGACCACACAGACACCTAGACCATGCAGACCACACAGACACCTAGACCATGCAGACACCTAGACCATGCAGACCACTCAGACACCTAGACAATGCAGACCACACAGACACCTAGACCATGCAGACACCTAGACCACACAGACACCTAGACCACTCAGACACCTAGACCATGCAGACCACTCAGACACCTAGACAATACAGACCACACAGACACCTAGACCATGCAGACACCTAGACCACTCAGACACCTAGACCATGCAGACCACTCAGACACCTAGACAATGCAGACCACACAGACACCTAGACCATGCAGACACCTAGACCACACAGACCACATAGACACCTAGACCACACGGACCATGCAGACACCTAGACCATGCAGACCACACAGACACCTAGACCATGCAGACCACACAGACACCTAGACAATACAGACCACACAGACACCTAGACCATGCAGACACCTAGACCATGCAGACCACTCAGACACCTAGACAATGCAGACCACACAGACACCTAGACCATGCAGACACCTAGACCACACAGACCACATAGACACCTAGACCACATGGACCATGCAGACCACACAGACACCTAGACCACTCAGACACCTAGACCACTCAGACACCTAGACCACACAGACACCGAGACCACACAGAGACCTAGACACCTAGACTACACAGACACCTAGACCACACAGACCACGTAGACACCTAGACTACACAGACACCTAGACCCCCCAGACCACACAGACACCTAGACCCCCCAGACCACTCAGGCACCCAGACCACACAGACACCTAGACCACTCAGGCACCCAGACCACACAGACCACCTAGACCACACAGACACCTAGACCACAGAGACCACGCAGACACCTAGACCACACAGACACCTAGACCACTCAGGCACCCAGACCACACAGACCACCTAGACCACACAGACACCTAGACCACAGAGACCACGCAGACACCTAGACCACACAGACCACCTAGACCACACAGACACTTAGACCACACAGACCACGCAGACACCTAGACCACACAGACCACCGTGCGAATAATTCATTGCGACGCTGACCTGTGACTTTGTCAACATTAAGTGAAGCAGTGTACTAAACTGGACTGAGGACCAGGATCAGGTGTGAACACCAATGCTACGCGAGTTCACCTTCTTCTTGGGCCCGCTGTCCTGAGGCACCTCCTTCTCCTTCTTCCTCTTGTGTCCTCCGTCCACCCCTCCCCCCCTCCTCCAGGGAGGGAGGGGCTTTCTTTTTAGGGGGCGGGTCATCTGTGAGCTTCCAGCGACCAACCTCGCCATTATCCAGTCTGCGTTTCCCCAAACCATCAGTCTGATCCTGAACAAGAGACAAGATTACAGTTAAACCTGTCTGTCTGTCTGTCTGTCTCTCTCTCTCTCTGTGTCTGTCTGTCTGTCTGTCTCTCTCACCTTACTGGTCTTCCCCTCCTTGTGGCACTTTTGGACACTCCAGCAGTTTGGAATCTCATCGTTGATGATTCCTTCACTTTTACTCATCTGAGGAGAAAAGAAACCAAATAAATCACCCGACACCTGTCTCACACACACACACACACACACACACACACACTTACACTCTCACTCACCTTCAGACAGCTCGGGTGGATGATCTCATTACAGATGGTACATTCCATCAGACAGAGGCTGAACTTCTCCTCCTCTGAGTCCACAGTGTCCTCTTTCCCCGCCTCTCCACACGCGAAACACACGGCTGTGTGAGGCAGCACGGGCTGGACAGACGGACAGACGGGTCAAACACAGACGTGTGTGTGTGCGGGTGTGTGTGTGTGTGTGTGTGTGTGTGTGTGCGTGCGTCTCACAGCGGTTGCACTGTCTCTGCAGACAGGACTGCTTCATGCGTCTGGTCCTCCAAACTTCTTCATGTCCTTACAGAAGTGACACTCTCCACACTCAGACCTGGTGCAGGCCT
>NC_081149.1:25575571-25595571 GCF_958295425.1 Solea solea
GCTGAATGTGTTAATATTATGTGATAGAAAAGTTTCTTTGGCTTCATATTTTTTATTTCCACACAACATTATGGAGTAAAAGACGACCCATAGTGATTTAGAAATTGTGCCATTGCATAGTTTGTCCAGCAGAGGGTGGTCTGACTGCATTGATCAGTTGTTGTTGCTGAGTCACAGAATCATGCCACAGCTGTGCTGGTGAAATAGAAGCAGCATCATTATTATTATCTATACTTACTCGAAGGTTCAGTGTGTTAAATTTAGCCGCCTGGTGCAGTTACACCTTCCACATGTGTAAAAAATAACAATCATTGTTTTAGTTTCAATTTCAATCAAATAAAAATAATTACACCTACATTTTACACACTGGACCTTTAATTCCTTGTTTTTTGGGACAATCAATTTTATTCTTAGGTGTCACACAGCGGTGCAGTGGCTAGCACTGTTGCCTCACAGCTGGTTGTGATCCCGGTTCCTGTGGATCTTGCGTGTTCTGCCCGTGAGCGCGTGGTTGTGTCTGAATGTTGGCTCTGTGATGGACTAGAAACCTCGAGAGTGCACCCCTGCCTTTCACCCTATGTCAGCTGGGATTGGCTCCAGCCCCTCTTGACATGTGCAGGTTAAAGCAGTAGACAATGAATGAATGAATGAAAAGGTAGAAAAGGTAATAAAGTATTCATGTCAAAGACCAAACTTGGCACAGAGGGAACAGACGACAACATTGTCTCCTTCAGCTTCTACCTTTAGGGATCATCTGCCTCCATCTTGTCCTCTTCTGTCCCACCAACTGTCCTCGTGTTCTCTTTCACAACATCCTGCCCAGCAGCATCATCTTCATCATCCTCCTTCCAGTAGAATCACTGCCCTTCTGTTCTTATTTCCAAACCATTCCATGTGAGATGTCCTTCCAGTAAGCTCATTTCTGATCCTGTCCATCAGCATCCACTGTCCCGTCCTCCATCTCACCTGTCTCACTGTCATCCACACACCTGAACTAGCCTTCATTCCTCTTCTCTCCAGGGCAGACCTCCACCTCTCCAGGCTCTCTTCCACCGGTCCCCTACTCTCACTGCAGTCATGCCTGACCTGTCCACCTGTCCTGTCCCCTGTGAGTCAGGCTCTAATAGATGTGCATGTGGACGACGAGAGTAAATCAGTTTGAGACAGTGCTCTAAAAAAAAAACCCCAGAGAGTTCGACTGTTTTCAGACCGTGTGTTTTATTCTGTGTAACTTCAAAACATTTCTATGTGTATAACGTATTAAAGGAGTACGAGTGTAACCACTTCAATAATTCCTCTGTTGTTTTGGCACTTTATTGGGGACTACAAGTTTTTATTCAAACAAGCGTGGGCGTAAAATGCAGCATCTGCAGTTACATCCATGCACGTGTGCACATGGAGACCTGAACCAAAGAGAAGAAATCAGCAGGATGAACGGTACAATACGTGGGATCCTCCACAGTCCTACAGTCTACGTCTGTTAGTTTATATCCTCTAAAGTCAGTGATATCATTAACACATTAACTCAAACCAGCTGCACAGCATCCACAGTGTGTGGCTTCACTTGATTCTTCCAGAACGTTCTCTCTGTTCTCGGCACAGCAGCCGGAAGCATGCTTTTATTTTGGAGGGGTTCAACATGATGTGAATGATTTGTACGCTGCTTTGTGGGTTCAAGCCTTTTCCTCCTGCATCGAGAACATGACGGGGTTTTCTTTTGAAACCCCTTTAAAACAATTTAACCGAAGCATATTCCACTGTCTAATGTTTGTTACAATTATGTTCTGGTTGTATGAGGTACTGACACATCAGTCAGCTGACTGCACTGTGCCTAGAAAATCAGATTTTAGTCACTTGAATAAAGGCTCACCCAATAAAACCTGTCCCTAATGAAGCAGGGGGCACAGTCAGTGTGTTAGATCCTCATACAACCACACTTGCTGCCTGGACTCCCTCGCCCCCAAAATGTCACCATCATTCCAGAAAATAGATAGGAATATGTTCATATCTGGTACAATGATCTGTTGTGTAAAACTCAAATAGAACGTCTACATTTAAAAAACAAAATCCACTAGTTGGTCCCATGATGATAAAAAATAAAATGTTTTATGTTTTTCCTCCTCAGTCATCATGAGTCATCCGTGTGGACAGACAGGTCACAGCTGGCTGTCTGATTCACATTTGTCCAGCGGCCAGGTGAACAGTCCCAGTTCAGTGAAGGTCTCGCTGCTCTCGCTGAGCCGTCGTATGCGGTACGTCTCGTAGTGGATGTTGTGGGTCACATCTTTCAGGTCCTGCAGGTGAGTCCTGGTAAAAGCAACACAAACAGGAAGATTCACAACGTCATACACTCTCTGATCACCTTTCATTCACATCTTCAGTCAGTGTGTGTGGTCTCAGAGGTTGTTATTGTACAGACTAAGCTAGTTTCAAGCTTCAAGCAGTCTTGTATAAAGTACTTGAACGCGATACTTGAGTAAAAGTACAAGTATCAAAGTGAGCAATTACAATTTAGAATAAATCTTAACAATAAAAGCATAATAATAATAATAATAATAATAATAATAATGATAATGATAAACAATCAAACAATAATAAAATGAACCTTCGGTCACCTTCTCTCTCTCAACCTCCCTCTGTTTTTGAAACCTTTGGAGTCTGTGGAGCTTCTGGACAAAATGTGTGGTTTATCTGCGTGAGCTCAGCAGCTCAGAGGTTAGCCGCTCAGCTGACAGCAGAGAGCTGAAACCTGGAGACCAGAGCCTCGGTGTCGGACACGGTAAACAACCGTGGTGTTCACCAGGCTGGTGGGTTTTAAGGCCACTGGGAGCCGAAATCTGTGGCTAACAGCTAATAGTGCTAAAAACAACTAGTGACAACAAACAGGCATTACGTCACCAACTCAACTTTTATTTTGTAGTAACGAAGACGGTTAAGGGAAATAACAAAGTAAAGTACAGATATGTGAACATTCTACTTAAGTACAGTAACAAAGTATTTGTACTTCGATACATTACAACACTGGCTTCAAGAGAAAGTCATTGTGTTGATTTGTTGCCAGTAAGAAGACAATCAGAGCCTGGAGTTAAAAAAACAAGGCTATTCCAGGGAGAGTCCATGTCTTCCTGGTTTTAAGGAGCTCTGTTACAGGTCATTAGACAGATGATGATATGTGTCATCTTCAGAATTGGAGGTGGGGTCAGACTGTGCCTCTGAGTATGAACTCATCACTGTTCTTCACTAGGTCAGAACTGCGTCCTGACCTAATCATCACTGTACGTACACAGTTCACTCATTTAGCAGCGGAGTGAAGACGCTCTGTCAAACTCACCTGATGAGAAGATCTCTGAGGTTGGCAAACTCACAGTGGGCCACATTTTCAACTGTGAAAGAGAGAGGAAAAAAGCTTTGGTAGTTTTGAAGCACAATAATAATGACGACAACAACAACAACAACAACAATAACAACAATACTTATAATAATAATAACACTAATAACAATAATAACAACAACAATATTAATAATAATAATAACACTAATAACAATAATAATAACAACAACAACAACCACAATAATAGTAATAACAACAATACTACTAATAATAACAACAACAATAATAATAATACTAATAACAACAATAATAATACTAATACTAATAATAACAACACTAATAACAATTATAATAATAATAATAATAATAATAATAATAATGATAATGATAATAACTGAGTGGTTGTTTGTCTCTGTGTGGCCCGTGATGGACTGAAAACCTGGTCCTGGGTCTACCTAGCCTTTCACATGAAGCTCATGTCAAGGATAAGGCAGTAGACGATGAATGAATAACTATCACGGTTACTATCAATAACCGGGATAGGCGGGTTCACACCCTGTCCATCACAGGGACACATGAACAGACAAACAACCATTCACTCTCACACTTATGGTCAATTTAGAGTGACCAGTTCACCTAATCCCCATATTTAATGTTTTTGGACTGTGGGAGGAACCCGGAGAACCCGGAGGTGGTGCTTCACTAGAGAGAGGCCACCAACAATGTGTTCCATCAGCGTACAGCAACACACCCTGAACGCTTCAGGTCAATGAAACTACTGAAGTCATACTTCCTGTTGCCAGTAGGTGGTGCAATGATCATGGAGCGATTGTCCCTCAAAAGAAGATCTTTATGAATGACTGAGGACGTACAGGAGTAAAAACACCTGAAGAAAAGATGTTTTATAAGACATTTGTCTGATGAGTGATGAATGAGTGATGTCATTTCACCACTAAGTGAAGCATTATATCAACAGTGTCTGTGTCTCAGTGTGAGAGAACAGCTGCAGTATTTAAGCTGTTTATGTTTAATCTGTCAGAAAACACATGCTGTCTGACACTGTTTACTCGCTCTGTCTCTGTCTCTGTCTTGTTCTGTATGTGTCTGTCTCTCTCCACCTGTCTGTCTTGTTGTGTCGATCGACTGATGACATCACCAGAGTTGACCTGGCAGGGATTCCAACCGGCAACCCTCTGGTTCCCATCCACTCGGACATGGGCTGTCTGGGTCTTGACTTTAAACATTTATTATTATTAATTGGATATTTTATCCAAATCCCTCTGTCCACATGGAGCCCAGACCACAACTCAAATCTGTCCTGAAGTGTGAAGTGACCTCTGAGTGGACGCTGGCTCCTTACCTTCAATGATTCCCCACTTTGTTTTTCGGCCCAGCACCTTGTTTCCATTCACCTGGTGCTCCTTGTCAGTTCCCACCACAGCAAAGGGAATGCTCTCCTACACACACACACACACACACACACACACACACACAATATGAGGCTCATTTATCATTAATCATTCTTATAATATGAATGAAAACACCTCCATATAACTATGGGATATATACACTACACACACTGTGAACTGCACCTTCCACAGTGCTGATGTGTGGCTCTGTATGTCATGTTATGATGAACCACATGCACAGGGCAATTGGATTAAAGGGGCAGTTTGAGTCATTGTCCTCTTAGATCAGGGTTCTCAAACTCAAACTGAGCATCTAGTCTGTTTCAGCCTCATATGGATTACATTCTGCTGACAATATGGGTCCCAAGTGGGTTTGTCTGTGGTTTCCATGGTTCCTGTGTCTGTCCACTTCAAACCCATGTGCACTTGGTGCTAGTGCTGTCAAAGGATTCAAATATGTAATTGCGATTAATCACATTAATGTCATAGTTAACTCGCGATTAATCACATTAATGTCATAGTTAACTCATGATTAATGGCGTTAATGTCATAGTTAACTCGTGATTAATCGGGTTAATGTCATAGTTAACTCGCGATTAATCCTGTTAATGTCATAGTTAACTCGCGATTAATCCTGTTAATGTCATAGTTAACTCATGATTAATGGCGTTAATGTCATAGTTAACTCACGATTAATCGCGTTAATGTCATAGTTAACTCACGATTAATCACTTTAATGTCACAGTTAACTCACGATTAATCGCATTAATGTCATAGTTAACTCACGATTAATCGCTTTAATGTCATAGTTAACTCACGATTAATCGCTTTAATGTCACAGTTAACTCACGATTAATCGCATTAATGTCATAGTTAACTCACGATTAATCGCTTTAATGTCACAGTTAACTCACGATTAATCGCGTTAATGTCATAGTTAACTCACGATTAATCGCTTTAATGTCACAGTTAACTCACGATTAATCGCGTTAATGTCATAGTTAACTCACGATTAATCGCTTTAATGTCACAGTTAACTCACGATTAATCGCGTTAATGTCATAGTTAACTCATGATTAATGGCGTTAATGTCATAGTTAACTCACGATTAATCGCGTTAATGTCATAGTTAACTCACGATTAATCGCTTTAATGTCACAGTTAACTCACGATTAATCGCATTAATGTCATAGTTAACTCACGATTAATCGCTTTAATGTCATAGTTAACTCACGATTAATCGCTTTAATGTCACAGTTAACTCACGATTAATCGCATTAATGTCACAGTTAACTCACGATTAATCGCGTTAATGTCACAGTTAACTCACGATTAATCGCTTTAATGTCACAGTTAACTCACGATTAATCGCTTTAATGTCATAGTTAACTCACGATTAATCGCATTAATGTCATAGTTAACTCACGATTAATCGCGTTAATGTCATAGTTAACTCACGATTAATCGCTTTAATGTCACAGTTAACTCACGATTAATCGCATTAATGTCATAGTTAACTCACGATTAATCGCTTTAATGTCATAGTTAACTCACGATTAATCGCTTTAATGTCACAGTTAACTCACGATTAATCGCATTAATGTCACAGTTAACTCACGATTAATCGCGTTAATGTCATAGTTAACTCACGATTAATCGCTTTAATGTCACAGTTAACTCACGATTAATCGCTTTAATGTCACAGTTAACTCACGATTAATCGCGTTAATGTCATAGTTAACTCACGATTAATCGCTTTAATGTCACAGTTAACTCACGATTAATCGTGTTAATGTCATTTTCTCATTTTAATGCTCTTATCAACATAGAAAAGTGGATCTGCTTGCTTTGGGCAGATGTTTTTTTTATTGAGACAATATCTCTGTCACCTGCATATTGTGACTTATTGCTCTTAATGTGAGAGCCGCACAATAATAAGAGTAATATCTTAACAATTTCCATGGGGAAACGTTTGTGCAGTCCAAAAGTAAAAGATTTGAACGTACTGACGGAGGCAGACTGTGATTTAAATGTATGATTCTCTTTATGGACAATTTATAGAGCACCGCAAACTTCAGTCACCAGCAGGAAATGACTCTAATGACAAGACAATGGTGGTGGTTTCACTCGCTCATGTCCCAGTGACTATATGACGTTATGATTTTACGTCGTAAAAAGCGAAACTTTCCATTTAATAATGTTGTACGTCGTCTATCTTACACGTAATTAACAAACATGTAGACATTACCCTGATCCGGTTATTGATGATGTGCTCCTCTGGATCTTCATCATACTCTTTCTGAGGGTAAACTTGAATCCCATTGGCAGCCAGGTCTTGCCTTATCTGTAAAAGGTCAAAGGTTATACAGGTTGACTGGGGTGAGGTCAGGTTACAGTAGGCAGCACTTTCTCCATGTCTATGAAATCACATGACCTGTCCAGGACTGGCTCCAGCTCCCGCCACGACCCTTGTGACAAAGTGATTCAAATCAGATGTCGACAGATGTGTCTCAGTCTAAACGCTCTGGCTGCCGAAATCAGATTACAAATAGTTATTGACAGTCTTAACCTGTTAAACCCTGAGCCTATTTTTTAGGTCTCTGCTCGAATATTTCATACTCATAATAAAATGAGTATAGTTCTGCATCCACAAGGTCTATTTTAATACTTTTGGTGTAAAAGTAAAGGGAAACATTGTGGGATTTGTTAAGATGTGTAAATATCAGTATAAGTGTTACTGGTGAAGAGTAAATGAAGAAAAAAGGATGAATATCTCTGTGGAATGATGGAGAATCAGCTCGAAACTCACTCACATCAAAGTACAGCCTGTGAACATCATCTCTGCAAAGTTTGACTTTGATCAAGTGAAACAAAATTAGAGAGATTTTAGTGCAGGTCAGGACTCATTTGTATTTAAACCATGAATTAAACTACTTTCTTCACTTTTATATAACATTTAATGTTCAATAAAACAATTTATGGCCTGGTTTCAAACTTCCTGCAGACTTGAATATGTTTTATTCCAAAAACAAACAGCAGATGGCTCCATTGAGCCGTGTCTCTCTTGCTTGCCTGTATCTCAGCGAGGGAATGATTGCTTCCCAATTTTGATTGACAGCTTCGTTAGCCAATGAAAAGCAACAGAGCGTGCGGATGTTAATCACTGCGCAGACTCCGTCAGAGTCTTCGGGTTTAAGGAGTGTGATATAAGTCCCGCCCCCTCGTTACTTAATCTTAAAAGGCTCTTTTTTCTTGTGTGATGAACTTGTTCTGCTCTGTGACTTTGAAGAGTGAGATGATGCATTTAAATCCACTTCTCCTGTGTCCTTGTTTGTAATCCACGTCACAAGCATGGATTCATGTGTGTTGTTACCAAAGCAAACCATCTGAACAGATCTGATTTAGAGCTGCAACTAACCATTATTTTCATCATCGATGAATCTGTCGATGACTTTGTTGATGAATGGTTTGGTCCATAAATCTCAGAAAACCTTAAATGTTGATCAGTGTTCGTCAAACCTGGAAATGATGATGTTCTCAAATGTCTTTCATGGTTTCTTTGTTCTCCAGAGCAAAGAAATGAAGATAATACTCACATTTAAGAAGCTTAAAAAATCTTGTTTTAATCATGGAAAAGCTTCCAACCGATGAATCCATTATCAAAATAGTTGTCGATTAATTTAGTAATCACTTAATTGTTTCAGCTCTAATCTGATTAAGTTAGAGTTTGAACATAGATCCTGGAGAGAACAGACATCTTACTGCAGGGCTCTCAAACACAAACGACCCGCGGGCCAATGAGCGTCTCGCTGCTGTTCAGTCATCACAAACATCACAACGTTTCAACATGTCATCACTCATGGAATCATTCAAAGACTGAGCGGCAGCTCGTCAGTGCTGGATTCGCACTCCAGCAGAAGACATGAGTTTAAAGAGCTATCGCCTCACCCTCTCTTTGAACTCCTGTCTCTCCTCGATGGTGAGTGTGTCGGCTTTGGCAATGACGGGCACAATGCTCACTATCTTCCCCAATCTCTTCATGAACTCAACATCTATGGGACGTAACCTGGAAACACAGACAGCTTTCAGACGTTAGTTTGGACAAGGACAAACATCTATGGACCAACAATGTAACACTGAGTAGATCATGTTAGCTGGTCTTTGCTGGTCTTTGCTGGTCTTATCTGGTCTTTGCTGGTCTTTGGTGGATTAGTTGACAGTAATCATAAGAAAACTCTGGACCTTTGGAAATGATGTCACACTGATGTGCAGTCTGAAAGTCACCTTTTACAATATTACTGGAGTAAAAGTCTTAAAGTACCTGACATATACTGTACTTCAGTATCAAAAGTCATTTTCTGATATAAAATGTACTTAAGTATTAGAAGTAAAAGTAAAAGTATTTAAACAAAGTGAGCAATTACAATTTAGAATATGACCTTTTTATTGTGGCTTCTTAACAATAAAAGCATGACAATATGTTCAGGAGAACAACATTAAAATGAACCTTCTGTCATGAATGATGACAAACGCTCTCTCAACCTCCCTGTGTCTGTTTGTGGAGCTTCTAGACGTCACACTGTGTTTTAATTCAACTTATAGAAGATATAGAAACACCATTCCCATCGCCGGTGGTTGGTCTACGTTGTTTGTTAGTTCAAGTTTAGATAGAAGCAGGAAAAGAAACAACAACACAGTGGAGCTCAGAAATCCTCGTTCAAACTGAATGTAAAAAGTAAGGTTTGCTAAAAACATTCATGGCGAACAGCAGAAAGCATTGCAACACATTTGCAGAGTGGTTTGACCCAGCAGCGTATGCCAATCAAACATTCCCATTGATAAAAAAACAAACTGTCACGACGGAGTAGAAAATGTGTCATTCCACAGGATTTGTTAGCGGAATATGCAAATGAGGTTGCTTTAAGGAACCAGTGATGAAGACGAGTGAGTGGGTGAGTACTGACCTGTGTCCAGTGGCAGGAAGGAAGTAGACACAGCAGTGGACTCTGCTGTCTGGTATTCTCCTCTTACGGTTCACATGCAGCTCCTCTCTGAGATATTTCTCATACTGCTCGTTGACATACTTCACTATGGGCTCCCAGCTGAGAAGAAGAGCAGTGAGCACATTTGTCCCCTGATCAACAACTCAAGGACAAAAAGATTGAATGAAACGTATGAAAGTGCTCGGACCTGCAGCTGACAGGAGACTGTGGTGTCAGTTTGAAATCACTGCTGCCTCCATCAGTAACTTAACACTGGTTATTTTGAGACTTTGACCTCAGTGAGCTAAACACAGCGATGGTTTCCTCTGTGGACTTTGGTGTGGGGAAGTGAGCAGCATACAAACATCAGTTTCCAGCTGATTAAAGTAGCACAGATACTTACGGTGCGTTATAATCAACATGATTAATCTAAACTAAGGCAGCAACGTCATGTCTGAGAATCTATCGACAGTTTAAAGAACTTTTCTTACTTCAGAAACAGCCACCGTTTTGTTTTGGTTTGAGACGTTTCGGGCGCAGGACTGCAGACAGACGTTTGTTGGACATGCACGTTTGACTGTGTCTCTCTACAGACGCCTCACTCTCGCCGCCCTGCAGTGCATTTCCTGCGGTCCACCACTTAATATCATCATTACATTATTCCATATCAACACAGACACTGACATTCTGGTGGAATATCTAACTGCGATATCATGGTGTCATTTTGACTTCATATCACCCGCCCTCCTTCTGAATACTAACAACTGTCGAGTTTCTCACTTACTGGCCAGACTAGTGGCCCTGTGGCCCCAAGGTGATTAGAGTTTGAGAGCGCTGCTCTATAAGCGTGGAATATGACCTTTGACCTATGACCTTTACGTCACAGAGAAACAAACAGTAAGCTGGAGCGTGCTGTGGTTCTGTATGTGTCCTGTATTGTCTGAAGAGAGACGTGTGATCCAGTCGAGCTTCCAGGTCAAAGACCGCGGAGAAGGACAAGTCCGACTCGAGTAATCGAGCTATGGATCATATTTTCCATGTTAGTGGGAGACGAGCTTGACTAGCTTGATCTAAGTCAGACTAACGTGTTTGCATGACATTAAGAAAACCCGATTATTGCCTTACTCTGGACCTTTAACATGCATGTAAACGCTCTGTGTGAGTGAGATATCTACAGCCACACTGGTTTAAAAGAGTTCCACACACACACACACAGCACAGGGCAGTTAGATGAGAAGTTCATCATTTAAATTCACTTTTACATTGTGTTTGGTTATTTGTGAAAACTACATGAGTCTTAAATGAGTTCTTTATCAGTCCCATGGGGAAGATTCTGCCACTCACCAGTTTTCATTATTGATCTGGTCTCCGAATCCCGGCGTGTCAATCACTGTCAGCTTCATTTTCACACCGTTCTCCTCGATCACTACGGACAAAGAAGGAAAGAGCGAGAACACATGAGCCATCATTGGCTGCTCTGCCACAACACAATCAAGAAATTAACTCATGTGGATTTGTATCATGAACACTTGACCCAAACCACCACAATAACACTGGTGTATTCAGTGACAGAGGAGTCTGGTGTATTCAGTGACGGAGGAGTCTGGTGTATTCAGTGACTGAGGAGTCTGGTGTATGCAGTGACGGAGGAGTCTGGTGTATGCAGTGACGGAGGAGTCTGTGAACAGCCTCGAGTTGTGTGAACGCCTCTGCGAGGATCCTCTCAGTGAGGGGCAGCAAGCCGGTTTGCCGATGCAGAGCGGAGTGGGCGGGCTGGGGTGTAGGTTTTGATCATGTCCTGGATGTAGGCTGGACCGGATCCGTTTGTAGCATGGAACACATGCAGTGAAGGGAGTGGAGGAGCGGTGTAGTGTGAGAGGACTTTGGTGAGTTGAAGACCAGTCGAGCTGCTGCATTCTGGATGATCACGAGCAGCGACCGGCATCACAGACCCTGCTGCTGTGTTTCAGTCCAGTGACTCCGGTCATGCAGGAAGTACTGAACTAACGTTTGTGTGTGTGTGTGTGTGTGTGTGTGTGTGTGTGTGTGTGTCAAACAAAGTCACCGCAGTTTCATGCAGCCGTGCAGCGATGACTCCGCCCACAAGGGCGATAAGTGACAGAGAGAGTGAATCACTGCAGTGAAATACGATTTCCAGCATTAGACAAAGAAGTCTCGTGACAGCCAGAGTTGATATTGTGGTGGTGTCTAAAAATAAGTGAACGTACAATATAAGCACTGAGTGTGAAACTACACTGGTCAGAGGGCGGTCTCAAAGCACTCCTGACGATGCATTCAGGGTCCAGGTCTAAAACGTGTCAAACCCAGCCTCAGAACAAGAATCCATCTTTAGGATGCATTAAAGAGCTCCACAGCTCCTCACAGCTGCTGCAGTTTCACAGTGATTTATGATCAACACTGATCTTCATCATTAAAGCAGTGTGAACAGTGCTTTGTGAGCTCCTCCTCACTCATGTTTTTCTATATTTCTCCAAACTAAACTGGGTTAAGGCGTTCCACGTTCTTGTGGGAGCAGAAGACGGTAACCATGGAAACTCACTTGAGGTCTATTGGTACCCACAAATGTACAACTGTGTGCATGAAGAAGACCAGAAAACACAAAGGACATTCCCTGGTGAGAAATCACCCCGAACACAGTGGGATGTGAGATTGAGTACACATGCGTGTGACGCTGGACTGAAGCGGACTGAAGCGGACTGAAGCGGACTGCAGACAGGTCCACACATGCAGAAATGTGAAGCAGCTCCACGGGTATGCACAACGCAGTCTCGAGGGAAGAGCTTGTGCCAGGTTGTTGGAGAGGAGACTCCAGACTTCTAGTCTTTGGACAATCACAGTGAGAGTCATGTCCATGTTCCTCGTGGACGTCAAACACAGTCCTGGTAGTTCTCGTCCACTTAGAGCAACTGTGGAATCTAAACTGTAGATGCAGCGCTTGTCCCTAATGTGACAAACTGTTTTAGACAAGGACACACAGGTGGAGAGGCTCAGTGGTTAAGACCGGTACTCATCATGGTCGCAATGATCGCAAGTTCGACTCCACCCCTGGCTGATTGTACTCAGTTCCATTGTAAGTGGCTTTGGATAAAAGCGTCTGCTAAATGACATGTAATGTGACACACACACACACACACACACACACACACACAGTAGCTGCAGGGTCACAGTTGTGTAACTGCATTTCCTGAGGATTTATAGACAGTAAGAAGTTAGTCAGTGCAGATGTCAGTGTCTCACTGCACATTCGAAGCTTTAGGGCAGTTTCCGAGGTCTTTGACAGAGACGTGGGGATGAAGAGACCCCACGTCTCTGGTGTTAAATGTGAAAAGCCTCATATAATGAAGTGTCAGCTGTGGTTTAAAAGAGGAAAACACATCTGAGGTCCAGTTTCATTCTGACACCGTTGTCATGTGGAGGGAAGACTCACATCCTCATCACACCACCTTCACTTCATAAACACAGATAATACATGAGTGAGCTGAGTGTGTTGTGTGGTCTACAACAAGCACTCACTCTTCCTATTCATTTAAAGACAAGACATTTGACAGTGAATCTAAACCAATGTGCAGATGGAAACATGCTCTGGATGGTTCACCATCATTTTTCTTCCCCTAACTAACATGAGTTATATCTATTTTAACACTGTCAAACTATTCAAATATTTAAGTGTCATAGTTAACTCACATCTATTCTATATTCTATATCTATTGTAAATGTCCCTTGATTTCTTTGTGTCCCATTATTTCTTCTCATTTTAATGCTCTTATCAACATAGAAAAGTGGATCTGCTCGCTTTATTGAGACTCTGTCACCTGCATATTGTGACTTATTGCTCTTATTGTGAGAGCCGCACAATAATAAGAGAGGCTGTGTATCAGCTGCAGTGTGTGAATAAAGAGCCGCGGTTTAATGATAATAGAGTAAAGTGGGATGCTAATAAAGGCTAATGACAGGAAATGACATCACAGCATTGTTAATGAGCACTGGTCCACGACAAACACTTTAATACTGTGAAACAATGAGACGAGTCTCTGTTTGCTGTGGTTAGAGCGTCACACAGTCCATGCAGACGGCGTCAGTGAGACCGTACTCAGACGTGTCCTGAAGAGGAAGAAGAACAGGAGGGAAGAAACCTGCAGTTTTTGCTCTTGAGTCGTGACCATATTTAGGCGTGTTTTACTGTGAAGTCACACAACACCAGGGTTTTATTTCTGCAGTGTTTCATGTTTTTCCCGTGTTTTAGTCTAAAGACAAGAATCTGTGCAGTTGAGGACACAGAGACCAGAGACCAGAGACCAGGAGGGACAGAGAGAGAAAGTGAGCGAGTTTGGGATTTTCTTTGGAAACACAACACACGGCTCTTTTGTGTGTGTGGTGAATATATGAACTCCACACATTCCTTTAACTGTCAGACAGAAACCTAATGTGACCAAATACTCCTGTCACCAACGTCAGTGTAAGAATGAAGTGCAATTTAAATGGGACTGAATATTCATGTGAGTGCTGCAAGGGTCGCTGGTCGGGCAGTGAGACGGCTTCACCTGAGGAGGTGAGACAGACTGGTCTGGGTGAGCCTCGTCTCACAAGGGTTGTCTTTGATTTGATCTTTTTGTACAGTATGTAGATATTTTAGTTTTTTGTCTGTTTTTCTTCTGTCACCTCATCAGTCATTAGCTCTTCACACTGACCAGAGCACAAGCAGAGACAGAGGACGACAGAGAGCAGACACATGTCTGGAGATGATCCAGACTTTACTCTGTCCACATACCACAAACCTCTGTGTGTGTGTGTGTGTGTGTGTGGACGCACCGTGGCTGACTGAGTGCAGCTTCACGGTCTTGGAGATCTCCTCAGTGTGGTTGGGCATGCAAGACCTCCGGCTGACTTTGGACTTGAACAGAGTGTTGATGAGTGTGGACTTCCCCAAACCGCTCTGACCTGCAAACACATACAATATGATGGTGTTAATCAGCTCTCTCTGTGTGTGTGTGTGTGCGTGTGTGTGTGTGTGTGTGTGTATCCAGATATCCAGAGTGTAACTGTTGATATCTGCAATGTTCTTTTTGATGAGGAAGAATCCAATGACAGATCTCTGTAATCCACATCCAGTGTAGCTATCCAATGTCAAACGGCGTGCCATAGTCTGTTGTTGTGTGTTTGATGACGTCGCTTGTTGTCGCTGCACCGGTGCAACATCACGCGACGTCTCACGCTGATGTACCAAACAGCAGGAAATGTTTTTTATGTTTTTTTAAATTACATTTACACAATTTGGTAATAAATTCATTTAAGTAACAAAAAATCTGAGGAGCCACTCAGGAGCCGAAAGAGCTGGAATTCCCATCACTACTCTATACAATTGTAGAGGTCTGACTCTGCCTGTTGGAAAACAAGTGTATCATCAGTGTATCTGTAATAACACTAATAACAATATACAATATAAAAATAAAAATAATTGACATAAAACTTCCTGTTTTCTGTCAAACTGTCAAAAAGGTCCATAATGTGTCATGTGTGTGTGTGTGTGTGTGTGTGGCAGGAAAGAGTAAAACCACTTCCTCCATAAAATCACACTTCCTCTTCCAAAATGAGCAAAACACACACACACACACGCACACACACGCACACACGCATGCACGCACACACGCGGTGATATTATAATATAATATATAATATTTAGCCTCTTGTGTGGAGAAACATCTTCCGTCCTCTGAACTCCGGGTGTTTGATCGCTGATAGCATTAGCAACGTTAGCTTTGCACAATTGAAGGTTTAAAGTAGTTTTGAGTGATGAAGACTAGAAAAGCATTTATTTACCTTTATTATATAACATACTATTATTTTACACTGGTTTAGTTAAGCTAAGCATGAGTATCTGTGTGGATGTGTGTGGCGTGAGGCCTTTTTAAGGCTCAGTTTAAGGGATAGGGTTAAACTCAGGTTCAGGTTAAGGGCTAGGATTAGGAATGTAGTTGTTGTGGTGGTTAAGGTAAGGGTAAGAGGGTAAGGGTTATGTCTCCACTCACCGACCACCATGATGTTGAACTCAAAGCCAGCCTTCATCGTCTTCCTCTTCATCTGCTCCAGTACTGCCTCGATGCCCACGTAGCCGAACAGGTCGTTGCCTCGGATGAAGCTCATCTTCTGACCTGGCACACACTGATAAAACTCTGCCTCCAGCTCCACCTTCATCTGCTCTTCTTTCTTCATCTCTCCATTTTCCACTTCCTTCTCCTTCTCCTCCTCCTTCTCCTCCTGGACCACCACACACACATCCACACCATTCTCCTCTCTTTCAGCCGTGGAATTCTGGGCGTTGGTGCCGACTGGCTGCTCTCCGCTCTTGCCCTCGTCTTTTGGCTCTTGTCCCATGATGCTCCTCTTCTCCTCCTCCTCCTCTCTCTCCTCCATCAGGGCGAGGGGCTCAGTCTCCGGCTCTGCAGCTGTTTCTGTGGTTGGAGAAAGAGACAACGATCAGTGAGGAGCTCTCTCACACACACACACACACACACACACACACACGTGCACTGACACAACTCTAACCCTAACCTCAATGGGTCAGGGTTAGAGTTGGGGTTCCTGTCACTCTCTGAACCCGTCCTGTGTCTCAGGCGGTCTTTGTCCATGTGGACGCTTTGTGTTGCTACAGAAACTCGTTCATCTTAAATGAATCCGTCTGTGATCCAAACAAAGTGAAATATGAAGAACCTGTCGCTGAGAGGTGCCGAGCACATGCACGCGAGCCTGAGACTGCGTTCCCTGATGCTAACGGGGTTAGCGTCAGTGTAGCATCATTGACACTTTCTCTTCACCACCACTTGTATTTCACTGCACTGCATTCTTTCATGAGTAACTCAAGCCCTTTCTAACACTGCATGAAGCTGATGTGAGGGTGTTTACACTGGCTGGGATTCTGCTGCATGTCACACACACACACACACACACACCAGTATGTTTATGACAAGACAGAGAGAGAGGGAGAGAGGGAGAGAGAGGGAGAGAGGGAGAGAGAGGGAGAGAGAGGGAGAGAGGGAGAGGGAGGGAGGGAGAGGCTGATTGCTCGTGTCAGTCCACATAATTTAATCAGCTATAAATATCTATCTGTTAAAGCATTGGAACAGAACTAATCCTCACAGTCGGGACAGTTCAGGGCAGACTGAGACGCTCTCTGTGATGCAGGAAGGGTTTTGTGGTTCGTTGACCTGGTTCAACCGAGGACCTGGTCTGGAGTTTCATGTTCTCCACAGAGGTTAAGTGGACCCTCTAAACTGAAGATGGGAGTTAACGTGTGTGTGTGTGTGTGAGTGAGTGAAGACAGGGTGTACACCACCCTTCACCCCACGACCCTCATGTGGAGGATAAAGCAGTAGACAATGAATGAATGAATGAATGAATGAATGAATGAATTCAAATCAAATATTTAATGCATTGAGAAAAACAACAACCCAATCAAAGCAGCTGTATTGTGTTAACTTCTGCAGTGGCTGAACTTTGACTACAAACACCATCACACCATCCAGAGAAGCAGCAGCAGCAGCAGCAGCAGCAGCAGCAGCAGCAGCAGCAGCAGCAGCAGCAGCACCTTCCACAGACACACACACCCATCCTGGCTGAAGATGGATGCCAACAATGATGTGTGTATCACTCATGTGTTAGTCACGGCTGGAAATACACGATGCCAATAATATTAATAATCAATATATTGCAAGTAGGGATGTTCGATATTGGCTTTTTTACCGATACTCGACATGTCAATATTGTCCAACACTTCATTTCTGATTCCGATATCAACCGACACCAATATATATATATATACACCAAACCGTATTATGCTTAATACTTATTATTGCTTAAGCCTCATAAACACCACCTGCAGAGTGTTGATGAATGAACAATACTTATATATATATATAATGTTAATATTTTCACATTTTAAATGTTAACTTAATTTATTCATTTATGTTTATTAAAATATACAGCACCATGTGGAAAATAGATATATTTCAGCAGTTAAGAGTATAAATATGTATACATAGATGTATATAATATATGTACACATATATATGTACATATATACGTATACATATTATGACAGTGCAACTTTAATATAAATCTAAAAACTGTCAAAACTTAAATTAAAAACAAAATAACACGTGTGTTGATCGCACCAAGCATCTAAAGACAGAGAAGTCATTTCATCAACGCTGCTCTAATATCTAATATCTAATATCTAATATCTCTAAATGCAAGACAATCATATACGATATCTGTGTAACTGAAGAAATCAAAACACCTGTGAAAAGTAAAAAGTCTCTATTTTTCTCTATTTATTTATACACTTTATTTACATAAGTCTTAAAGTCTTAGTATTGACCGTGGATGGAGCATCGTTTAACGTACATTTCCCCGCCTTCATCCTGCCGTAAACTCCCTCTTCTTCACTGATTTAAGTTAACATGAGAGCACCTTGATCTGTTATTACAATATTAATATTTGCTGCACGAACTCTCTTGCCGTCGGTTCATTGACGTGTGCAGACGTGTGTGATGTAAATACAATATTAGAGATGTGTGTATCCATCAATATTCTGCATCAATGTTTGATCCCTAGAAGGCCTCGTTGCATTTATACGTCTTTCTTTCACTACTTTCTGTTCAGGAGAATCTGATTTCAGCTTGTAAATTCTCTTTCCTTAGGTCCAGCACTGTTGCAGTGGCAGTTGTTGGTCTTTGAAACAGCAGGCCCAGTTATTTCAATTCTTCAACCGAACAACTGAGACGAGAAAACGTGATCATTGTGTAAAACTGCGATGTTGTTTACAGTGTATGTGTACGTGTGAAAATGGGCTGCAACACACAACCACAGACTTCCCTCACAACATGAGCCAGAAATGGCTCCTCTACATTTCTGCAACACTGTCAATCAAAATGTGGCTCCGCCTTTCAGACAGTTCCTCCAATCATCGCGCAGAAGCCCAGCGTCCGCACCCGTCCACAGAGAGAAGCTGAGCTTCCGTGGAAGTGACGTTATTGCCACGTTCGTACAATCACCGTGGATATTCAGTTGAAGCTGAGCTTCAAGTGGTTTTAATGAGCTGCTTTTTTCCTATTTAGCATTTTATTTCTTTATCGTTATTGTTGTTATCTTTGTGTAACACGTTACATGTAACACACTCCCGAGCAGCTTAGTTGGTCTTCACTTGGTACAGCCATGGGACAGCATTGTTGCCTTGGCTACAGCCATGATTACAGTAAATCAGGGTAAAGGGGTGTAACCTTTTTCAACACATGCTCTGAGATGTCAACCAATCGGATTAAGGTGGGAGTTTTGGGACATGAGCCAAGGGGTGAAATGTGTTGTGTTTTGCAGTGAGGCAGAAAAGAGGCTCTGCAGCAGTTTACAACATTACAGTCAGTGCACCTGTTCTAAAGCCCCACATGAAAACCATGCACTTGCACACGGCCAAATATGGAAACTGCAATAAGTGACAACAGACACACACACACACACACACTGCAGCGGTCATGTGGTTTAAAACAAAGCAGAAGTTCCAGCACTTTCAGTGAGATTCAACAGTAAGAAACCAGCTGAGGCCTAATAGCCCCCCCAACCCCCATTCTGACCGCCAAAGTGGACCATTCCTGTCAGCCCTCATTGTTCACCCTGAAGACTGAGCGTACCCCACTGCACCCACGGAGAAGGAGAGAAACAACAAAATCCTACCTCCTCTCATCCACAGGAGCCAGCTGTGCGACTCCCTGATTGGTCAGTGAAGACCGAGTGGAACCAGTTTATCTGTTTCCTTAACTTCTCTTTCTGCAAAGTTTATCTGCAGTGATGCTCCTGCACTCTCTCTTTCCCTCTCTGACCGCCTCTGTCCCTCTCCCTGATGTCTCTCCGAGAGAGAGAGAGAGAGAGGGAGAGAGGGGGAGAGAGAGAGGGAGAGAGAGGGAGGGATTCACGATTCACATGCAAATGGCCCAAGCAGCTTTCACTAATCCTAGAGAGGAGGAGGAGGAGGAGGAGGAGGAGGAGGAGGAGAGCACCCCTCCCTCCACAGGAAGTGGCTGAGCTGCCAGTCAATGTGGGATAGAGGTGGACATATAGCACTGCCACACACACTAACTGCAGCTCTACAGCGTCTATTTCTTTACTAAAATCTACAAACGACTTCTTTTTAGTGACCACAAGTCAACAGTGTTTTTAAAAGACTTTTTAAAACTATATTTTTTATTAACTAAAAAAAGTAGGGATGGC